>NC_140962.1:54094116-54102183 GCF_056783735.1 Eptatretus burgeri
CAATTACGGCAACTCAATGGAGGAAGGGACGCAACGAGCAGATCAATATTCAAACAAGGACATTTATTTATAGCACATGCACGCATGCAGTCAAGGGAATGAATGGGGGGTAGGGACAGAACACGAGCAAAAAGACCCTACTGCCGTTGTCTATTTATTATGTACACAATCGCTTAGTCAGTTCTACTTGTAGGAAAAGGCGCCACAACATTCATGCAAAGAAAACCCCAGGAAAGGAAAAGGTAGAACAGGACCCGTCGGCCTTTAATGTTTCCGCAGAGCTGTGGAGACCACAGGAGCTACGCGAGACCGCGCAGTTTACCTGCCATCCTCGTGGTGACTCGCTGGATGATCCTCGATGTCTCGCCGTCAACACGGCAGCTGGTATGATGGCGACTCGGTTGGTCCGGGCCTTGCCGTGCGGCCTGGTCGATCGGGCCTATCCGACGATGCCTCAGATGAACGAACGGGCCTTGCTCTTTTAAGAGTTGATGCTCTTTTAAGAGCCCGCCCGCTCCTCAGCGTTGCTCGGACCGTCTCGGGGCTGGCTGCTGACTTCTCTCCAGCTGCCTCCACCGACCAACAGCCCTCCACTGGACTTGAACCTTGGCGCTCTCCAGGCTCCGCTGCGCTCCGACGGCCAACAGCCCTCCACTGGACTCGAACCTTTGTGCTCTCCACCGGAATCCAAGCTCCACTACACTCAACTCCAAACCCCGACAGACTCCAAGCTCCACTTCGCTCCGCCGAGCAACAGCCCTCCACTGGACTCGAACCTTGGCACTCTCCACCGGACTCCAAGCTCCACTGCACTCGACTCCGAACCCCGGCAGACTGCCGGCTTGGCGTTCCAGCGCGCTCTTTTATGGGGTACGACGGGGGTGTGTTTGGTCTTCCACCTTCGACCTCTCACGCCCCGCTGGCTCCACCCTTTTGGCATTTTGATCCGATCTGGCCGTCAAATGCGGACATGGTAGAGATTATCGGCTCCCCCCCCCAACGAGGGAGTCCCCGCGTGTGTCGGCGGAGATGCCGCTCGTCCGTGGAATGCTGTTGCTGAAAAAAATATGGCGGCATTTGTGGAGATGAAGGTGAGGAGATGTTGTTGGTTGTGGCGACGGTGGTGAGGAGATGTTGTTGGTTGTGGCGACGGTGGTAAGGAGATTTTGTTTGTTTGCCAAAATAAAGATAGCAAAAGAATAATACTACCTCAAAGATGCACAGACCGACTCACGAATAACCACCGTTAGACATCGGTGGGGAAATCGATATGGACACACACTTATCGCCATAACTGATCTTCGGGGAAAATAAATGGTGTTCTGTGAATTTCCACAACCGTAACACTACCCCTCCCCTTTTTACAGACTCGTCCCGAGTCGTTAAATTCAAGTGTGCCTTCATGTGTAAGTTCTCCCCTTGTACGATTTCCCTTTGCATCCCTGAGTGCGACATTTGGTGTTTCTGTGTCCCAAAAGTAAATAACCTATGGGCTGAGTAACTAACTAAACAAACTCACTCATACAGACGACTTAACTATAATTGCCGGCGCTACGACAAACATGCAGGGGGAGCAAACTCATGTACAATTTACCCTTAACTTAACCTTAACCTTATACATGTTACACGAACCATGGCCCAGGACTGATGGACTCTGTGGGAAAAAGGCCATGGCAAAGTTAGTCAGCATTTTGAGGGTGAGCGCTCCTCAGCTGAAGGTCGGATGTCTTCGGGGCCTGTTCAAAAGGCCCCATTGTCTGTCACAAAATCTTTGCATTTCTTCAGCTGCTGAGGCAACTCACCCCATCCCGGCATGCCATATGCCATCCCACAGGCCATTTTTGAAGCAGGGAGCCAGGCTGCCCAAATGCAGTCTTTGGCTCATGAAACAAATGCAGGTATGAACAGGGAATGTGGCCAGCTGCCCATTGCAGTCTTGAAATGCAGGCCTCCCCCTTGAAATGCATTGCAGGCCTCCCCCTTGAAATGAGCGCAGTGAACACAAAACGGTGCACGGGCTGCACCAATGCAGTCCCCGTGTGCAGATGGATGAATGGATGCAAACACGGTGAATGGGCTTCTCAATGCAGTCTCCATGTGCGGCTGTCTGCAGGGCAGTCCCTGCAACTTGCGTGATGATCCTGGCGCACATGGTAATGGATGGAATGGGCAAATGCAAAGAAGGGCTAGCAGGCATGGGGTCAAGGCAGAGGCAGGCAGACAAGGCACTGCAAGGCAAGGCCGGCACAGGCCACTGTAGCAAAGCACAGGCCGGCAGGTGAAGCTGGCCGGCCTCTTGTCTCGTTCAAGGTTTGTGGAGGGAGTGCGGTGGTGCCGGCCGGTCTGAAGGCGGGCTCGGACCTACCCTACTGTCTCCCTCCCAACCTATCGCCTTTGCCTGTCTCTGTCCATACCCACTCCCTTAATTTGCAAAAATCAAATTTAGCCCCATCTTATTTTTTTCATTATTATTTTTTCTTTTAATTTGTCTCCCTAACCCCCTTTATTGTCTCTGTCCAGCTAACCTATCCTGTCACCTAGCCTACTCCCAACCCCTACGTTCCCTTCCTGGAGGGGAATAAGGGAGAGCTAGCATCCTGTCTTGAGGCCCAATGAAGCCTCAGAATGGCCTCCTCAGATCTCAGCGATCTAACCCAAAGTGGGTCCAGCGGCCTACGATGAGAGCGAAGGGATGGATGGTGCGGAGGAGTACACTTCCCGATCTACCCTAACATTAATTAACTTTTAACTTCCCCGAGGCTTTCCAAAAGCGCCTGTCGCTTCAACTATTGGTTCTGCCAACCAAGATTCCTGTCGCCTGTGTTGGTGTCCTCACAAATTTTGGCCTTGCCCTCAAATTTTCCATTTGTGTCCTTGCACGGTTTCATGCCTGGGATGCGTGGCTCCCTTGGCAGGAACTACCCTCTGCCGATTCTCCAACTATGGCACCCCCGGTCCCTGCAACTGTCTGCGAGCCTCCCAGCTACCTAAAATTTGGGGAGTGCCCTCCCTGGCTACTCCCCCCTCCCGCCCCCGATGCTCACGTGGCAGGCTGGCACAATGGGCCCCTTTCCCTGGGTGCCCGTGCCCACGACACTGCCCATGTGGCTATTGGCGCCACAGGCCCTGCATCATGCGGGCCCACCTGTGTCCACTACACTATCCCCCCCCCTTGGGCCCTTGGCCTACCGCGGCCGACTAGCCCGGTGCCCGGGGTGCCCACTAAGCGATACTCCCCGTTCGCAGCCACGCTCCCAGCCCGTCAACAGGACTCCTGCACCCCTCCAAATTGGTTTCGAGCCTACATTCTCACCAACAGCAAAACGACCTCCATTTTTGTCAATTTGACTAACCCACTGACTAACTTTACACTGACCCCGGGGTCCCTTTGGTGGGAATCACTCCTCCCCCCAATCACTCATCGCACCATGCATACCACATTCACTCCATGCACACAGGCCCGCTGGCCCTCACTCACTCAACATGTTTTCTTACAGTTCATTTTATCGCTCACATCGCTGAACACTGCCATTCTTCTCACTAAATCCCTCAACTAACTCGTGCTCCCTCGTTATCACTTACAATATATACATATATATATATATATATATATATATATATATATATATACATATATATATATATATATATATACATATACATATATATATGTATATATATATATACATATATATATATATATATACATATACATATATATATGTATATATATATATATATATACATATATTTTTATATACATGTCATATACAGTATATCATATAAATAATAATAATAATTAAAACTGGTAAACCAGTAATCCCGGGCTTCAACCCGTGCATCCGACGTCAAAGGACTTTAATTTGCACTGAGTCTGCAATGGGGTCTCGCTACGGTGCCCCTCATGTTATATCAATGAAGGATTGTAAAGCCGATAGCATTACATGATAAAGAAAGAAACTTCACATTGGACAAATCGAGGCTGGACAAAGTTTCAAGTCACGAAAAAAGTCCAATAACTACACATTTGCATATTGATGTAAATGGCGAACTTGTAGGACGTTAAACGATCTTCCAGAATGTGCAGTCACTATAGCTCTATCTTGTTTCGGTTTCATTTTACATGTCGAAAATAAGTGATTTTAAACTTTGGGGGGCTCTGGGGCCTCACTGGGGTCAAATACAGACATAGTATACACATATTTGGAGTCCCCTGTTTATGAACTATCTAAATCTGTCATTAAAATTTTTCAACTCTCATTTGCATATTTAATGAGGCGAATCGGCATCATTTTAATCATATAAATTATGTAACGAGTTCGGCCAAATTAACAACTTAACATTCCCATGGAACATCGGAAATGTGTGCAAAAGATTGAGGCTGTCGGGTTATCCTTTCTGGAGAAGATGTTTTTAGGTTTTGGAGAAAATCCAATATGGCCACCATACCACGTGACCTACGTCATCAAAATTTTCAAAGTATAAACTTCAGGTGGAGAGTTATTAAATGGATAAGTTTCATTGAATTTCATTTAACGACATTTTAAAAATGGGTGATTTTAAACTTTGGGGGGCTCTGGGGCCTCACTGGGGTAAAATACAGACATAATGTAAACATATTTGGAGTCCTCTCTTTAAGGCCTATCTAAATCCGTCATTTGATTTTTTCAACTCTCATTTGCTTATTTTGCATATTTAATGAGGTGAATCAGCATAATTTTAATCATATAAATTTAGTGACGATTTTGATCAAATTAACAACTTAATATTCACATGGAACATCGCAAAGGTGTGCAAAAGCTTGAGGCTGTTGGGTTATGAGTTCTGGAGAAGAAGATGTTTTTAGGTTTTAGAGAAAATCCAATATGGCCGCCATACCACGTGACCTATGTCATCAAAATTTTCAAATTATAAACTTCAGGTGGAGAGTTATTACGTGTTTAAGTTTCATTGAATTTCATCCAAGTGTTGTTTTCATTTTATGACATTTCAAAAATGGGTGATTTTCAACTTTGGGGTGCGCTGGGGGCTCACTGGGGTCAAATACAGACATAGTATAAATATATTGGGAGTCCCCTGTTTATGTGCTATCTAAATTTGTCATTAAATTTTTTCAACTCTCATTTGCATATTTAATGAGGTGAATCGGCATCATTTTAAATCATATGAATTATGTAACGATTTCGACCAAATTAACAACTTAACATTCCCATGGAACAATGCAAATGTGTGCAAAAGTTTGAGGCTGTCGTGTTATCCGTTCTGGAGAAGAAGATGTTTTTATGTTTTGGAGAAAATCCAATATGGCCACCATACCACGTGACCTACGTCATCAAATGTTTCATAGTATAAACTTCAGGTGGAAAGTTATTATGGTGTTAAGTTTCGTTGAATTTCATCCAACAGTTTTCCCTCCAGATCCGCCACAAAATCGGTCAGTAGAACATAAAAACGCCTTTAATAATAATTAAAACTGGTAAACCAGTAATCCTGGGCTTCAAGGCGTGCCTCCATTTTAACAAATTTCAACACTATCACCCTGTCACATGATATGGGTTTTCCGAGTTAGAAAGTTAGTTCAAGTCTGCAATGGGGTCCAGCTACGGGGTCCCTCATGTTATATCATTGAAGGATTGAAAAGCCCATAGCAATACATGATAAATAAAGAAACGTCACATTGGACAAATCGAGGCTGGACAAATTTTCAAGTCCCCAAAAAAGTCCAATAACTCCACATTTGCATATTAATGTAAATGGCGAACTTGTAGAACGTTAAAATATCTTCCAGAATGTGTGGTCACTTTTTGTCTATCTTCTTTGGTTTTCATGTTACATGTCAAAAATGGGTGATTTTCAACTTTGGGGGGCTCTGGGGCCTCACTGGGGTAAAATACAGACATAGTGTAAATATATTTGGAATCCCCTCTTCAAGGCCTATCAGAATCTGTCATTAAATTTTTTCAACTCTCATTTGCATATTTAGCATATTTAATGAGGCGAATCGGCATCATTTTAATCATATAAATTATGCAACGATTTCGACCAAATTAACAACTTAACATTCCCATGGAATATCGGACCTGTGTGCAAAAGCTTGAGGCTGTTGGGATATCCCTTCTGGAGAAGATGTTTTTAGGTTTTGGAGAAAATCCAATATGGCCGCCATGCCACGTGACCTACGTCATCAAAATTTTCAAAGTATAAACTTCAGGTGGAGAGTTAATAAATGGATAAGTTTCAATGAATTTCATCAAAGCATTGTTTTCATTTAACGACATTTCAAATATGGGTGATTTTAAACTTTGGGGGGGGCTCTGGGGCCTCACTGGGGTCAAGTCCAGACATGCTATAAACATATTTGGAGTCCCCTGTTTATGTCCTATCTAAATCAGTCCTTAAATTTTTTCAACTCTCATTTGCATATTTTGCATATTTAATGAGGCGAATCGGGATCATTTAAAATCAAATTAATTAAATAACTATTTTGACCAAATTAACAACTTAACATTCCCATGGAATATCGGACAGGTGTGCAAAAGCTTGAGGCTGTTCGGTTATCTCTTCTGGAGAAGAAGATGTTTTTAGATTTTGGAGAAAATCCAATATGGCCGCCATACCACGTGACCTACGTCATCAAAATTTTCAACGTATAAACTTCAGGTGGAGAGATATTAAAGGGATAAGTTTCATTGAATTTAATCTTAGCGTTGTATTCATGTTGTGACATTTCAAAAATGGGTCATTTTCAACTTTGGGGGGCACTGCGGGCTCATTGAGGTCAAATACAGACATAATATAAATATATTGGGAGTCCCCCGTTTATGTGCTATCGAAATTTGTCATTAAATTTTTTCAACTCTCATTTGCATATTTTGCATATTTAATGAGGCGAATCGGCATCATTTTAAATCATATGAATTATGTAACGATTTCGACCAAATTAACAAATTAACATAAGCAGGGAACAATGCAAATGTGTGCAAAAGTTGGAGGCTGTCGTGATATCCCTTCTAGAGAAGAAGATGTTTTTAGGTTTTGGATAAAATCCAATATGGCCGCCATACCACGTCAACTACGTCATCAAATGTTTCATAGTATAAACTGCAGGTGGTGAGTAATTGTCCTCTTAAGTTTCGTTCAATTTCATCTGAAAGTTTTCCCTCCAGATCCGCCACAAAATCGGTCAGTAGAACATAAAATCGCCTTTAATAATAATAATACTAACGATTTCAATAGAGCTTCAGCCATGCTTGAAGCCCTAATAATATATATATATATATATATATATATATATATATATATATATATATATATATATATATATATATATGAATATATATATATGAATATATATATATGAATATATATATATATATATATATATATATATATATATATATATATGTATATATATATATGTATATGTATATATATATATATATATATATATATATATATATATATATATATATATATATATATATATATGTATATATATGTATATATATGTATATATATGTATATATATGTATATATATGTATATATATGTATATATATGTATGTATGTATGTATGTATATATATATATGTATATATATATATATATATATATATATATATATATATATATATATATATATATATATATATATATATATATATATACATATATATATACAAACGTATATATTCGGCACAGGCCGAAGCCTGGTGTTAGCGCAGTGGTTAGGGCAGCGGCTTGGGATCCAAAAGGTCCTGAGTTCAAGCCCCGTTGGGCCACTGAATGAATACACCAGGGGGTTGACTCAGCCTGTCATCCTTCCGAGGTCGGCGAAGTGAGTACCAGTGTACTGGGCCGGTGTATACCCCGGTTAAAATAGGTGTTCCATATCCCTGTGTCGTAAGAGGTGACCAGGGTTGCGTCAGGAAGGGCATCCGGCGTAAAACATGTGTCAAATCACGATGCGGATCATATGGATGATCCGCTGTGGCGACCCCTAACGGGAGCAGCCGAAAGAAGAAGAAGATATATATATATATATATATATATATATATATATATATATA
>NC_140962.1:54102683-54150183 GCF_056783735.1 Eptatretus burgeri
GTACCTATATATCGAGAGTAGCGACAACTCAGCTATAGGCGCCATTTTGTTTCACTCTGGATAACGCGCGGTGCGTGCGCTACCGCCGTAGCAGCATGCATGAATGAAGCAATACATCAGGAGGGTGGGATACATCACTGGACATATATAGTTATTCTCATGTTTTACTCGGCCAAAGATCTTGATTATAGAATCAATGGGGTTGAAAGTGATAAAATGTTAAAATCCATGTACTCATTACACGGGAAACTCAGAGTAAGTTTGCCAGAGAACGAGACATTTGGGAGAAACTCGGCCTCTGTAGGCTTATGACATGAAGTCGAGCCAAATAAAAATCTCGAGTCCATAGGCCTAAGTTGGGGCCTCAATTTGATCCATACCTGCCCCTACCCATCCCTCCCCACCTTACCCATCTTTACTTTTTTCATCTCACCACATTATCATCTCACCCATAACAAACAAAAACAACAAACACCGATACCTACATGTAATTTATCATCATAGTTAAAACCCAACACGCTCTCAAACACACCAAAAAGTGACTATGCCAAAATGATTGTATCATATTTCAAAAGTATCTTAACAATTGAAATGACCCTTTTTTATGGGCAAAGAATAGTTAATTGCACAGGCCTGCTATGCAATTATTGGATGAATCTATGAAGCACGTTCATGTCAAAATGCTTATGTTACGTATTCAACTGGTACAATCTTGTGAAGAAACAGTCCATGAAAAATCGCAGTAGGTTTGACTTGCTATTTTATTTCTGTCAACAGTGTTCCATCAATTTGCAAGATGATGAACGATAAAGAAATGCTACAAATTATAAGTACAGGTAACTCTGCTTAACTTGAATCTCTTGGGACCACAGAAATCTGTTTGACGTAGAACAAATCTGCCTCACAGAAGGTAAATAACACGTCTTGCATAATACGGTTTCAAAATTTGTTTAAACTTGTGCGATTATTCGACTTAATAAGGCTGACTTACATGCATGCAGAGTTACCTGTATTGTTCAAACACTGCAGGCATTTTCAAATTCAAGTGTATAAATACGTAATATCATGATTAGTTATATATTAGTGTTTACAGCAAAATTAATTTTGGTGAAATATTAACAACTTGACAGCAAGTTTTCAAGACAATACTACATGATTGATGATTCTGAACAAAAATGGAAATACACCAAATGAAAGTATGAAGGTCAGAGATTGTAGGCTAGATTTTTTTTATGAAACCCCATCTAATGTGTTGCCATGGTAACCAAATAAACAGACAATTCATTACAAATTGTGTATTTTCATAAGAATGTGCAATTAAGTGATAAATATGTTAATTAATTGGGTTGCTAAATAATGATTGCCCATATTGTTATCTTTCTAGATGCCAACATCCCAGACTACCATTGATCCTTACTGGGGTTATGATAATAAATAAGATCAACGGCATGCATAAAGAGGGCCCCCAAATTTAAAGCATTTCATTTTTGGGGCAGGCGTGGGGGCAGTGGTTCTATAGGTAATTTTTTGTTCCAATTTAATCATACAGGCTATAAATCAAATAAATCAATAATAATATCAATTGCTGCTATGATTGATATAATTCTTATTACAATAATCTTTACCATGGTAACACATTCAACGCATATACAGTTAGACTTATATACCATACATGTCAATGTCCATATGTGTACATTATTTTGCCCTTTTTTTTAGTCTAAAACTTGACTGGTTTTTGGTCAACATAAGAAATAGACAAATACCAAAATTGTTCATCAAATTACTTATCAAAACAATGAATTTTCTCTTCTTTCCATGGAGCCACGGCATGCACCATTTTCGCTATACACCAAGATAGTAATGGGCCTATGAAAGTATGAGTGGAAATTTGAAGCCAAATTTGACATTTTGGACCAACTTTGAGTTTGAACCAAAAATAAAAATGCTGCAAAAGTTCTAGATCTACTACGAGTAGATCTAGACTCTATTAGTTTTTGAGACCCACGGCCAACATTGATGAATGACCTTCAAACACAATTTCACAACATATGAAGGAATGTTTTTTGAATTATTTTTATGTATTACAAAGAATTGGATTTTCATAACAATGTCATAATGATTAATAATAATGGCATTCCAATGAATAAGGTGCGCAGACACAGTCACTTCCTTCATACATACGCTGATATTAATACATGGGACTGATACAGCCCTTCTCTTACCTCGCACAAACATGATGAAGAAGTAGGCTTCCATCCCACTCTGCTCACTTATTGCTCCCATATCTTCCGTCGTTTTGCATCTGTTGGAAACCTATACATCATGTACCCCTTCTCAGATTTGTTGCTGCACCCAAAGGCGCAACAACCCGTCATTTTGACTAATAAAGTTTCACTCAGTTTCAAACTCGGTCTCTCCGAGCTCACTCGGTGAAGATCTGGATTCGATGCGTAGCTTGGCGCTAGAGTGTGAAACAAAATGGCGCCCATGTGTCACGTGACCATCAAATTCTGGTCCCCCTATGTCGCTACTCTCTATATATAGGTACTCTAGTTTTTTTCCCTCCACAACCAAAGGTTCCCATCACGTGCTGCCTTTTTGGCTGCTGGTTGCATCATTGGTTTGGGGCGTGGCTATGCCGCTGATGCAGTTCCCCAATTACCAGATCACTGGTACTCATTTCGACCACCTAAGAAGGATGGCAGGCTGAATCAACCCCTTGGTGTTAATTCAGTGGAAAAAGGGGCTTGAACTCAGGAATCTGAGATCCCAAACCACAACCAGAACCCGTAAGCCAAAACCAAGCTGCCACTAAAGGTGAAGGAGGTTATCTTTTCACCTCTTTCTGTCCGTTTGTTGCCTGTCTGCCTGTCTGTTTGTGTGTAGTTTATCTCAAAAAGTTGTCGAAGGATCCGGATGAAATTTTGTGGACTTGTTTGGTATGTGGCAAGGACGAACTGATTAGATTTTGGTGAAGATCCGGATCCGGATCCAACTATTAGAACTTCTTAAGTGATTCTTCACCATTGAGAGATAGGACGAAAAGCGATATACAGCACGATATCTCAAAAAGTTGTGGAAAGCTTTGGACGAAACTTAGTGAACAGGTTGGGTGTGTCGCTCGGACAAATTGATTCGATTTTGGTGAAGATGCGAATCCGGATCCAGATACGAGATTTATTTAATTTTTTAAGTGATTCTTCACTATTGAGAGTTGGGGCCGAAAACGATATCGTACTGTGTCGCGTGATATTTCGAAAATGTATTGGGCCCGATATGGTCTCGTGGATCAGGCATTACCTGGCGGAGGGATGCACTCCACCGAGTGCCCTTCTCGTGACCTTCACCGCCGAAGGTGCAGGGGGTTATGTTTTCACCCCTTTCTGTCTGTTTGTTTGTGTGTGTACAAGATATCTCAAAACAGGTTCAGGTTCGATGTGTGATGAGGACGAAGTGATTCAATTTTGGGGAAAATCTGGATCCAGATTTGGCGACTACAATTTTTTATGTGATTCTTTACCTTTGAGAGTTAGGATTCAAAAACTATGTATAGCACAATACCTCAAAAATGTATTGGGCCAGATATGTTTTCCTGGATCAGGCATTACGGCGGAGGTATGTGCTCTACCGAGTGACCTCGTTTTTAATGAATATGGGGAGTAGAAGATAAATGGGGCTTCTGAGGCAACCATTCAAATTAATGGGGGATAAGGGAAAAACTTTCTAACTTAAGCCGCAAAAGTCCAAAATAGGAGACTGATATTCTCCCCCCTCCCACACAAGCAAATGTAGAATTGAGACTCACTGATTAAAGCACTTCTTTCCTTTTATGTTTTCATTCCACTCAAAGAGCGAACCAATGAACATTTGTCCATGTTCTCCTTTTGGGAATAAATTAATTTTCCTATTATATTCACTTTATCTCTTCAAGCACGAAAGAAAGGGCTGTTGGGGTGAGTTTTGTAAAATGGGGAAGTGTTTTTACAACACAGTCGTGCCGTGAAAATGAGGAAGTATTCTGTGCCCTTGTCTCTCGTCTTTCCCCATGTGGGGAAAACACCCTGGAAAAATCATTGTTGTGAAATCTCCCATTACGTCATCAAGTTGGTTTAAATAAGAAACTTGTGTACCTTCGTGTTTTATTACAAAAATGGAGCGTTCAGATTCTTACTGCAACCTTGCAGATCAATCGTTTTCACAAGATAACAGGTGAAATTTTCAACCCAATTCATTATTTATTGTTTAAAGCAGAATTAAATTACGATTAATAATTATTGTCGGTCTTTTTTCCAACACGTTGTCCCCAATAAGAACATCGTTAATAACTGATGTTGAAAATGAGTTATTTGAATATCACGAGGAATGGATAAAAATGAATGACTTCCTTGAAGAGATTTATTTGTTTCAAAATGAACTGAATGATATTATTCTTGACTGGAAAGGAATTCTCTCACATCCTTTGATCCTGAGTTCACGGTGAGGAATTATCACTCTGTCTCTTGTGTGTGTGTGTGTGTCTGTGTGTGTGTGTGTGTGTGTCTGTGTGTGTGTGTGTGTGTGTGTGTGTGTGTGTGTGTGTGTGTGTGTGTGTGTGTGTGTGTGTGTGTGTGTGTGTGTGTCTTTGACTCGTAATTTTTTTTTTTTCAGTTTAAACACCTGCCTGGATGAACCAAACACACAACTGAATCTTCTAGAGGAATCTGACATGACACTATCTTCTGGAGGTAAATGTTATATTTATTATTTTATCAATATCATAAAATAATAATCTTTACAGTATATAGCCTAATTGTTCTTCATTCTTTCTTTCAAAACAGAATATGGTATCCAAGTTTCAAAATCACAAGACATCTGAAGCAGACTGCTGGGAAAGATCGTCCATTTTCGCAACTGAATATTTACCCAAAGAAGAATGTTTAATATTTTCAATCTCGATTAATTCTATTTGCTTTCCTTATAATTATCTGATTTTGAATTACAAGAAAAGAATAAAAGAGATGTAAAGCGGGGGGGTAGGTGCGCTCCCCCAATGACCCACCACCCCCCTCATCCCACCCCTCCCCTCCCAGTGTGTTTGTGTGGGGAAGGCTGACGGGTGGGATGAGGGGGGTGGGATGAGGGGGGTCGTGGGTCAAAGGTGGGGGTACACAGGAGGTTGGGGCTTGTGTTGGTGGGTGGAGCTTGTATTTATGGGGTTTATGTGGATGTGGTTAGTGTGGGTGGAGCAAAAAATTTTAAAATTAAACAAACATGTTGCGTGTGGGGACCTAATTAACTAATCACTAATTATGTGAATGTGATCGATGTGGAAGGTGTTTGCATGGGTGGGGCTTGTGTGGGTGGGGTTTGTGTGGATGTGGTTTTTGTGAGTGGAGCTTTTGTGGGTGAGGCTTTTGTGGATGTGACTTTTGTGGGTGGAGCTTTTGTGGGTGGGGTTTTTGTGGGTGGGGCTTGTGTGGATGTGACTTTTGTGGATGTGACTTTTGTGAGTGGGGCTTTTGTGGGTGGGGTTTTTGTGGGTGGGGCTTTTGTGGGTGTTGTTTGCGTGGGCGGGGCTTGTCTGGGTGGCGCTTTTGTGGGTGGGGCTTTTGTGGGTGGGGCTTGTGTGGATGTGACTTTTGTGGATGTGACTTTTGTGAGTGGGGCTTTTGTGGGTGGGGCTTTTGTGAGTGGGGCTTTTGTGGGTGTTGTTTGCGTGGGTGGGGCTTGTGTGGATGTGGCTTATGTGGGTGGGGTTTGCGTGGATTGGGCTTGTGTGGGTGGGGCTTGTGTGGGCGGAGTCAAAAAGGGGCAGAGTTTAAAAAAGGGGCAGAGTCAAAAAATATTTTTTTCAATTTATGTTTGCCTTTTGAAATTCCTGTGAATAAAATGAACCTAAAATCTCTTCCCCCTTGAAATCATCTCCCTCATAAGTCCAAGGAACTGCATCGATTACATCAACGATTTATAAAAGTTCATTTGTCCATCGCTTTGAAAAACCTTTTTCAAAATGAGATTTCCACCTATATATTCTTACTAATATTTACCAACTTTGAACTTTGGCTTTCTGACATTCATCACTTTTTCATATTCAAATTTTGTAAATGTTTCTGATGGTTTAGTATTTGTTGAGGTGTGAATCGTATCATTATACTTATCTACAATATCCTGAATTAAAGATGACCATTGTTGAGAACCGAGTTGAGTGATTTTTTTTATGTAGTCTCTCTTTTAAAGTGTGATTGTATCGCTCAATAACAACTGCTTTTCCTTTATTTAAGGTGCTGTATAATATAATGTTGTTATTTTTAAGAAAATTCATAAATGTTTTCTTGTAGAACTCTGTACCCTCATCAGTCCACAATTTTTTAGGTTTTCTCTTACTTTTATTAAATATCTGTTGAAAGGCTAACAGAAGAGTATTACCTGTTTTGTTTTTTACAGGGACAACCCACGCATATCAACTCCTCAAATCAATAACGGTTAAAGCATAATTGTACCCCTTATCATTATTGAGTTCAATAAAATCAGCAGACCAGATATAATCAACTTCCTTGGAATAAACTTTCCTTCTCTGAAACTTTGTGAATATTGGTTTATGTAATTCATCAGCAAATTGCTCTTAAGTCTTAATGACATCAGTAGAGCCTATAAGTTTTTTGAATTTCCAAGCCCAAGTTTCAATTTAGCACTGATCATCTTCTTCACGATGAACCTATCAACTTTTTCTCTCAAGGTTGGATTTTGCATCAGAGACAAATAAAACAACATTTCTCCATCGACTTCATGTTTTTCTTCCGTGTTATTTCCATAATCAATATCGTGCCTCATGCACACTTCATCAACCCTATTGATAGGTTTGCTCCACAGTTTAGGATTGTCAGCCTCATCTAATCCTTTATTCAAGTTTGTTCCTGGACCACAGAAAGAATAACCTGGTAGATGTAATTCCCCTGGTATTCCAGTAGTTCTAAATGTACTTCCTGATAAAAATTTTTTGTATATCTCCCCCACGTTTATGTTTTGGGAATTCACTTTTTTTTGAGCCACACACCGAACATGTACCTTTTTCTATAACCCTATTATTTTTACTTTTAACATACGAAATATTTTTTGCTTGGTTTTGTTTTTACATTTTAGACAATAACTCATTTATTTATGAGAAAAATTCCTCCAGAGTGTGAAAAGCTTTTTAGTTTCCAACATGCACATTTGAATCTTAATTTTTAAAACATAAAGAATCCTTAGAAATGTCTTCACTCTCTCCTCCATTTATTTAAGAAAAAAAATGGTAAACTTTAATGAAAGTCAATCACACCAAGGAAAATGATGTTAATAGTCTTGAAGCAAATATTTCAAATACTTGTCAATTCTTTGTTTTCCTCCTCGGTGCGTTGAGATTTATTTATTTTCGGTAATACCTCCAATCATTTTTTTCATCTCACTGGTTTCCATATTTTTATATTTATTTATTCTCTCTCTTTCCTCCCTCTCCCTCTCCTCCTTCTCTGTCTTCTCCCTTGCCTCCTTCTCTCTCTTCCCCTTGCCTCCTTCTCTCTCTTCTCCCTTGCCTCCTTCTCTCTCTTCTCCCTTGCCTCCTTCTCTCTCTTCTCCTTCTCCTCCTTTGTCTCAGTTTCTTCAACTCCTTCCTCATCCCTTACTATCGTTGAATCACTTTCACCCCATAGAATATCATACAAATATTCATCAGGATTTCTTGTTATTCCTGTATCCAAAATATTTTTTTTACAACAGGAAACCAATAAAATATCTTCTGAATTTCTAAGAGAGCCTTACGTTTTCTTAACTTTAATTTTTTTTTCATTATTTAACATTTTAATTGAATCCAAAGTTGTTGGTTCATTAACATCAGTATAAAGCCAATCTTTTTTTGAAAATAACTCATTCTTATGTTGAAGAACATATTTATGAAAATACCGAATACCCTTTTCTTGAAGGTATGCTTGGACACAGAAATGATAATTTTCTTGAAGCCTTCTTGCTGTCATTTAAGTATTAGAAATATATGACTGATTAATATAATGACAGGAAACACCTCCCCATCTTCCCATAGTTAAATCACTTTGTATTTCCTAACTTATTATATATAATCCTGTTCTTTGTGTTTTCATGATATAAACTATGGCAAAACCATTATTGATTTTACCCTAATTGAATTCTTTTTTTTTTTTTTTTTTGCGAATCGTGCTTCCACAAAACTCATTCTCGGCACCAAGTGCATAATATTCTTCCGTACGAGACTGATTTAATTGTTCCAGGTCTTATAGGTTAATTTTAAATGACCAATTATACCCTAAATCAACAAGACAAAGAGAGTCAGTGAGACAAAGAGAACCCACGAGGCTAATATAATCCGTGAGACAAAGAGGGTCCGCCAGACGAAAAATGAGAGGAAAAAGAGAGTGATCTTCTTTAAAAGGTCTGGCCCACATCCACGCTGATATGTGTGTGTGTGTGTGTGTGTGTGTGTGTGTGTGTGTGTGTGTGTGTGTGTGTGTGTGTGTGTGTGTGTGTGTGTGTGTGTGTGTGTGTGTGTGTGTGTGTGTGTGTGTGTGTGTGTGTGTGTGTGTGTGTGTGTGTGTGCGCGCGCAGACTCAGCCCTCATAAAAACTGTATTTTTCCATGGCGCCTCTACACAATGGGTTATATGGCCTGCCCCTCCATACTCTGGGACTGCCTTCACCTGTCATCAGCTCAGTGCCATTATTAGCTACCCACTGCTTGTGGGAGGTGTCACCCTCCAGGCCATCAGCCCATGAAAAATAATCTTTCCCTCTTCCAAGCACGACAATGTATGTCGCCACTATGGCTTGTGGTGCACCAGCCAGACAGATCGTGAATGGTCAATTTTTTTTTATGTGATGTGCTTCCATTGTGCCTTATTGCGGAAAGTCCTCACCTGGCCCTGCCCGCAAGAATATGTTTTTATGCATGCAATCTTTCCCTGACTATCTATCATGATAAATGTGTGTGTGTCTTCTCCATAACTCCAAAGCCATGAAACCTAACAGCCTGAAACTTTGAATGCACACAAAGAAAACTCCAAGGAAGTGCAGGAGTGAAAATTGTGTGTTTGGATTAAATAAACACCCCTTTTGAAGATAATTAACGGCCTTATTTAATTACATCCTTTATCAAGCACATCCAGGGGCACTGCTCTCTATGGGGTTTTGAGACGTTTCCTGGATAACCTTGCTTGGGTCTGAAACTGCCATGTATTTAAGGCCTGCTCAACCATGCCTCGATGTGGCACAGGCCGCAATGATTTCTTCATGATTAAGTTTTTTTCCCCCTCTTTCCTCATTCATATTATTGATTGCCTTTTCATTATAGCTCTGAATTACTGTAAAAATCACTTTTGTAAGTGATATAAGTTTTCAAATTAGGAACCTGGAGTGATTTCATGCTTTATATGATATGACTTTCCATGATCTACTCTCATTGACTAATTAAAGTATATCATCGAAATATTATTTCGGCTTTGAGGATGGGATATTGTCCAGACTAAATAAGTGTCAAAATCTGGAGTGAAATCTGATAATTTAAAGAAATAACGAGTCTGATGAGTAAGGCTATGGTCGCTCCTCCAAATATACACAAGAAAGTGTGAAATTTCCAAAGCATTAACCTTATCATTTTCGACTGTTAGGAGCATTATATTGAATGAAGAAAATATTTAGGAATGTGCCAAAATTATCCAGCTTCATTGAGCTTCATGAGTTAATGCATTCACTGCTTGATCTCGCACCCTGTTCTCCAGAGGGACTAACTACCCAAAACATCTGCCACATCTGTGTCTATATTTTCGGAGGTTCCATGAGGTGCTCCACAGGGAATCAAAGCAAATCTGGTGAAAAACTGATGTTTTAAAACACAGTTGCCATCGCTCAGGAGCACGGAGCATGGATTACTCGCTCAGGATTATGGAACATGAACCACTTGGTCAGGATGATGGAACAGGAACCACTCGCACAGGATGACGGAGCATGAGCCTCTCACTCTGAATGATGTGGTGCGGAAAATGCATCCACAGTGAGTGAACGATTCGCTCAGAATGACGTAGCACGGTACTGCAATCAACTGTAGGGTGCTCGGCAAGTGGGTTAAGCACTCGAGCAATCACTCCAATTAAATGGTTGATTAGGCAGGTCTGCATTAAATCATGTAGCTCAATGAAGCTGGTTAATTTTGGCACATTCCAGAATATTTTCTTCACTCAATATAATGCTCCAAACAGTCAAAAAAGATAAGGTTAATACTTTGGAAATTTCACATTTTCTTGTGCATATTTTGGAGGAGGGACCACAGCGTTACTTATGAGACTAGTTATTTATTTAAATTATCAGATTTCACTCCAGATTTTGACAATTATTTAGTCCGGACAATATCCGATCCTCAAAGCCGAAATAATATTTCAATAATATACTTTAATTAGTCAATGAGAGTAGATCATGGAAAATCGTATAATAAAATGCAAGAAATCGCTACAAGTTCCTAATTTGAAAACGACAGCACTTACAAAAGTGATGTACCCATCGATTTGTAGCTATGATGAACAGGCATTCGATAATATGAGTGAGGAAAGAGGAAAAAATTTACTCTATCATACACATGGCGGTTTCAGACCCCAGCACGGTTACCGAGGAAACGCCTTAAAACCCCAAAGAGAGCAGTGACCCTGAATGCGCCTGATAAAGGATATAGTTAAATAAGGCCGTTAATTATCTTCCAAAGGGGTGTTTTAATGAACCCAAACACAATTTTCAGTCATGCACTTCCTTCGAGTTTTCTTAGTATGCTTTCAAAGTTTCAGGCTGCTAGGTTTAATGACTTTGGAGTTATGGAGGAGACACACACACACACACACACATACATTTATTACTATAGATAGTCAGGGAAAGAATGCATGCATAAAAACCTCTTCTTGTGGGTAGGGCCAGGTGAGGACTTTCGACAATAAGGCACAATGGCAGCACTTCACATTTAGAAAATTAACCATTCACGATATGGCTGGCTGGTGCACCACAAGCCATGGTAGTGACATACATTGTTGGGCTTGGAAGAGGGAAAGACTTTTTCATGGGAGGATAGCCTGGAGGGTGGCACCTCCCACAAGCAGTGGGCAGCGAATGATGGGACTGAGCTGATGACACAGGTGAAGGCATTCACAGAGTATGGAGGGCAGGCAATAGAACCCATTGTGTCGAAGCGCCATGGAAAAATACAGTCTCGATGAGAGCTGAGTCTGCATATACACACACATACACACACACACACACACACACACACACACACACACACACACACACACACACACACACACACACACACAGGCACACATCAGCGTTGGTGTGGGGCAGACCTTTTAAAGAACATCACTCTTTTTCCTCTCATTTTTCGTCTGGTGGACCCTCTTCGTCACATTAATTATCTTAGCCTCGGGGTTCTCTTTGTCTCACTGACTCTCTTCGTCTCGTTGACTCTCTTCGTCTCGTTGACTCTCTTTGTCTCACGAATTATCTTAGCCTTGTGGGTTCTCTTTGTCTCACTGACTCTCTTCATCTCGCTGACTCTCTTTAGCTCGTTGACCCTCTTTGTCTCAAGGATTATCTTAGCCTTGTGGGTTCTCTTCTTCTCACTGACTCTCTTCATCTCCGGCTTTTTTTCATCATCACGACAGGGAGGACTGCTCTCTGAAGACGTGGATGCTGCCTCAAAATTCCCCTCCACCATTGCATCCAGAACGAGCTGCACCATCACCCAACACACCACTCAGCATCATACCAGGGAAGTCTGAGCCTACTCACTCTATTGTTTAGTAAAAGTTTGGTCTGTGGTGTATCATGCGGTTCGGATTGCTATTTATTCATCACTGTACATATTTGCATATTCCATTCTCCCTGCTTGTGTCTGTTCACTTCCAGAGGCTGCGAGGTTTCATTGTTTCAATTTGTTCCAATTTCCACGTCCTGTCCACCTTCTCCCATATTCATTAAAAAATAGAAGGATAGTCGGGAGTGCACATACCTCTGCCCCACAATGCCTGATCCATGAAAACATATCTGGCCCAATACATTTTTGAGATATCGTGCCATATATAGTTTTTGAGACCTATCTCTCAATGATAAAGAACCACGTAAAAAATTCTCGCAGCCGGATCTGGATCCGTATCTTCACCAAAATCGAATCACTTCGTCCTTGTCACACACAGAACCTGTCCACAAATTTTCATCCGAATCCGCCCAAAAGCGTTTTGAGATATCTTGTACACACACAAACAAACAGACAGAAAGGGGTGAAAACATAACCTCCTTCACCTTGGGTGGCAGCCTGGTTTTGGCTTTGGGGTTCGGGTTGTGGTTTGGGATCCCAGAGTCCTGAGTTCAAGTTCCGTTTCCCACTGAATTAACACCAAAGGGTTGACTCAGCCTGCCATCATTCTGAGGTTAGCGAAATGAGTACCAGTGATCTGGTAATTGGGGCACTGCATCACCGGCATAGCCACGCCCCTAACCAATGATGCAACCAGCAGCCAAAAAGGCAGCACGTGATGGGAACCTTTGGTGGTGGAGGGAAAAAAAACCACCCATGTCTTTTTCTGCCTCCGATAAACCCGCCCACTTCCGTAAACCCCGCCCCTCCCCAAAACCCCGACCCTCCCCGAAACCCCGCCCCTCCCCGAAACCCCGCCCCCTCCAAGAAACCCAGCCCCTCCCGAAACCCCGCCCCCTCCCCGAAAACCCCCCCCCCCCCCAAACCCCCGCCCCCTTCCCGAAACCCCGCCCCTGCCCCAAATCAACATTCAATTCCACACCAGGCAGAACTTCTTGTGTTTGATCATCTTCCTGTGATTAATGATCATGGTTAATATTATTACTTGGACAAAATGTTTGTTGTCAAACAATTCTATATCAAATGTGGAGAATAAATAATTGTGAACTTTCCATTACAGTTGAATGAACAGTGAGCAAGCGGATCAGGATGCCAAATCAATGATGTATTTTGT
Organism: Eptatretus burgeri; assembly: GCF_056783735.1. Taxonomy (NCBI): domain Eukaryota; kingdom Metazoa; phylum Chordata; class Myxini; order Myxiniformes; family Myxinidae; genus Eptatretus; species Eptatretus burgeri. Next base: position 54,115,690 of record NC_140962.1, read on the forward strand.
GGGTAAAACGAGACTTTTCACCAAATTCGGTGATAAATAATAAAATAATTAACAAACTGTCGATAACAAGTAATCGTGACGTCTATTTGAGTGCAGATCCGTCACCACCAGAGACCTGTTCATAACCGTTGTTACCTTGGTAACGACATTTGAGTTTCCAACTGCCACAATGTGGAGAATGAAGCTCATGGTTTTCCTCGCCCTCATGAGAGGTGTCATGGAACCGATGTGGTTCACACAGGTAGAGGAACCTGAAATGAAACGTTACAGGGACCAACAATCTGTGGCTGGACAGGTACGTGTGGGGAACATGGGTTCAGGTGGGAAGGTGGGAGTGAGACGTCATCGTGTTGGTGCTCCAGGTGGACATGAATGGAGGGTGATGCAGCTACACAATTGGTGGGACCAAATGTCCTTTTTTGTCGAATTCAAATTTCTTCTTTTTGCTTTCCCAGGAGAAAGTGGTTAATCCCAGCATCTCAGCGGGGAAGCCCTCCCTGTGGGGATCCCCTGAGGATGGAGCAACACCTGCGATCAACAGGGTGGCTGAGGATCCAGGTTATCAAGTCGAACGTGCAGTGGCCTGGCCCGTGTATGGTAAGTACTGATTGGAGGTGATCACGTGATTCAAACAGGTGACAGCCTTCATGGAGAGGGTCACGTGCTGTACAAGGTGCAATCACGTGATAGTTCGAGAAACGCGTTTGTCATCATCACGTGATCTTTTTGTATTTATTTCGTCCCTTTTGTTTGCCCCTCATCCCACCCCACACCCCGATCTCTAGAATTGGACGTGGACGATGGTAAACTGCTCTTGGAGGACGTGCCAGGGAGCAAAGAATCATCAAAAATGGAGGAGGCTGGGATTGCCGGGTTCGTGGACGAGGATGTGCCAGACTCGGAAGAGGAATTTCTGGAGTTTGAGGAAGAATTTCCTGAATTGGAGGAACCTCCTTCCAGCTGGCTGTTCCACATGAGCAGTTTCATTTTTACTCTGATTGACTTTTGCACAATCATTTATTGCATGAACTTGTGGAGAAAACGTCTCATTCGATGGTGGGACTCGAACCACAAAGGTGGAAACAAAAGGAGACGGAGGAGACGTCACAAGAAAGTGAAACGTTCATCTCCATTGTAGTTTGTGGTTAAATTTGTGAATGAGTTCTTTGTGTGTTTCATTCAAATAAAAATTTACAATTTCATTCATTCCTCCTGTTGGAATATAATTTACATTCGATTTTTCTTCTGTTCCTCGAACAAATAAATATATCAGTTTATTATTTTGTAACAGGATTCAAGACCTTGGTGTAACGTGAGAGTGTGTGTGGTCCAGTCCCATATTATTAATCAACTGTAAACTTGGTGTCTACAAATCGTTTACTAATAGTAATCCATACTGCAAAGGAATAACATCTTAAGACCATTCAATTCACGTAGATGAAGGAAAGAAACAAGGTCAAACACAGACCTTGAAACATGGAGAAACGTGTGTACCTTCACTAGAAAATACAACACACACGACCACAACACCACTCCTTGGTGACAGCGTGATGTCTCTCATCCCTACTGTCAAATCACGTGACCAAAGCCTGTCAAGCTTCAAGAACTCGGTCTGGTCAAGTACTTTGTACAGCGCAGCTCATGTCTGAACCAAAGGACATTAAGGTCACTTCAACCAACGACATACAAACACCACCACATGTCATTAATAATGTCAAATCAAGAGAGATTCTTGCAATTGTAATGTTGCCCTGAAACTCGAGTTACAACATCTGCTCCACCACAACTCCTCCCTGCTTGCTGAAGAGGATCTCACACAGGTGGGTCCAGGAGTCCCTCTTTTGGACTCTTCCATTCCACTTTGTGCCGGGGAGGGGGGGGAATGGGGGGAATGGACTGGTCCAAGTGGTCCAAACAGGACTGGTGCTGCAATTGTCTCAATAATGCAGTCCAAACTTCACTGTCACACACTTCCCTGTTTCAGAGTTGATGTCCCATCAACCATACATATCAAACACGTATTTGCTGAACAATGCATAATTAATAAGTTTCATTCAGCGATCGTGGCTGGTTCATGGTTTCAGTGCCCACAAGCTCATCGCTGGACTTGGTATTCCAATGCTGGTGCTGCGGCAAAGGAGATTGACCATGTCCTCGTTGACGGTCGCTGGAGGATGATCCAGACCTGCAGGGTCTACCAGAGTGCTCAGTTCCTCAATACTGACCACAGGCTTGTTGTAACAACTCTAAAGCTGCACTTTAAATCCTGGAGAATGGTACCATCCCAGCCTAGGCTGGATGTTGGCAAGCTCAGGGATGAGAGAGTAGCTGAGGAGTTTGCAAACAGGCTGAGTGGACACTTGGGGGGTCTGGGTGCTTTGGGGGGTCCTGAACAGTTGTGGAGTGCCTTCAAGACCACCGTCCTTGATGTTGCCGGTGGATGTCTTGGAACTCAACGTAGGGCAAAGAAGAATTTTGTCTCTCAAGGGACACTGGATACCATTGACCAGACTCGCAGGGCCAGGCTGAATAGCAGAGCTGAGCTGTTCAGGGAGCTGAGGCGTAAAACTGTACGTGCACTGAGGGTGGACAAGGAGGCCTATGTGCGAGGAATCTGTGAGGGGGTAGAGCATCACCTTTGGACAGGTGATTCTCATCCCGCTTACAGCGGAATTTGTGCATTGCGTTCATCCAAGCCCATCCCTCGGAGCACTGCAGTTAGAGCAGAGAGTGGTAGGCTCTTAACAGAGGAGTCTGAAGTGAAGGCCCGCTGGGCCAGTTACTTTGAGCGGTTGTACCAGGCTGATCCCCCAGCTGTCGAGTTGGACGTCAAGGGTGTTACAATCCCTGTTGCTGACCCTCGAATCAACTGTGGTCCACCTTCACTTGTGGAAACACGGGCTGCGGTGAACCAGTTGAAACGGGGCAAAGCTCCAGGGATCTGTGGCATCCATGCTGAACTTCTCAAGGCTGGTGGAAATGCTGCACTCGTGTCGTTGCATGCAGTTTAGTGCTCTGCCTGGAACACAGGCATCATCCCAACTGATTGGAAGAGGGGCCTTGTTATTCCTCTCTGGAAAGGGAAAGGTGATCGCCAAGACTGCAACAACTACCGAGGGGTGACGCAGCTCTCAGTGCCGGGCAAGGTCTTTGCTCGGATAATTCTTGATAGGGTTCGCCACCATCTGCTTGAGCACCAGCATCCAGAGCAGTCAGGCTTTACACCAAAGAGGTCAACCTTTGACCGTATCCTTGCACTTCGTGTCCTCACCGAACGCAGATGAGAGTTTCGGCAGGGGCTGCTTGCAGCCTATATAGATCTTTGTAAAGCATTAGATTCAGTGAATCAGGATGTCCTCTGGAGGATTGTTGGTCTTCGTGGGGTGCCACCAAAACTGATCGATCTGATGTCTGAACTCTACTCTGGTACTGAGAGTGCTGTGAAGTGTGGTGGTACCATCTCTGACTTATTTCCAGTTGTTACTGGAGTTTGTCAGGGGTGTGTACTGGCCCCCACACTTTTCAGCACTTGTATGGACTGGATTCTAGGGAGGATGTCGGAAAGGTCAAGCTGCGGTGCATCATTTGGGAATGTCAAGATCTCGGACCTTGATTTTTGACATGATGCAGTCATCCTTGCGGAGACTTTAGATATCCTTTTGGGGGCCCTCAATGTGCTGAATGAGGAGTCGGAGCCGCTGTGATTACGGGTTTCTTAGGTCAAAACTAAGATCCAGGTTTTCGGTGACATCTTGGATGCTGCTGTCCTGTCTGTGTCTGTTTGTGGTGAGGATGTTGAGGTCGTGGAGAGATTCACTTCCCTTGGCAGTGATATTCATGTCTCTGCTGGTTGTGAGTCAGAGGTCAATATACGTCTGGGTCGGTATCTTAAGGAGATTGGGATGGAACAGGCATCTGCCAGGAGGATGGCCAGATGGAGGCCCCTGGAGTACCGGCGGAAAGTGGACGCAGCGACGCGCTCCTCTGGTGCATGCTCCCATATGTGACCTGACCTGCTGAGCAGTCGATCATGAAGAGTGAGGATAAATCTATCGTATGGCCCATTACCCTCTCGGTGATGGGTTGATACGGCTCTTGATGACACCATACACCTTAGAAAAACTCTTGAATGATCTTTCTTGCAAAATTGCCCCCTTGATCATTGTTTATCTTACGTGGGACACCAAAATGAACGAACCATTCTCGCACTTTTACATGGGTGTGGTTCAAGCCTTTTTGTTGTGGGTTTGAATTGCTTCTGTAAACTTAGAGATAATATCAGTCAGTACAAGAACATGTTCACTCACATTGCTACTGGAGTCTAGGACAGTGAAGTCCATAGCAAGCACCTCTAAGGCCTTAGCGTATGGGCGTTGATTTGTGGGGGACGGGGGGGGGACATGTCCCCCCACTTTTTATCAAGGGGGGAACAACATATCGATTGCCCCTCCCCACACTTTTTTCATTGAACGTAAGTTACGTAACACAAAACGAGCTGCTCTCGTACAACCAGGCCGAGATGCTCCTCAAATACAAGAATAAATTTTTAAATCTCTATTAAAGTTTTATTGGTCTATTATAGTTCGATTAAAGATGATAGGTTAACAATTCAACATTGAGAATCCGTGCTTCCCAAGCCATGGTCTCCCACCGGCCAAGCGTCCATCGCGACGTCGCTTTTTGATCCTTCGATGTCGGCCCTTCCTATCATTGTGAAGCAGAATTCACCAAGCGTTGGATTGTTCACCCACTAACAGGGAACGTGACCTGGATATTTTGAGGTATTTTGGGACGTTTTCGGACTTTGTATCGTCATTTTATGAGTGTTGAAGAAATTGTGACTTCATGGCCCGGAGCGCCACGCCTCGGAAAGTGTTAGGCCGCAACGGCTCGGGGCCCCTTTAGCGACCAAAATAGTTTATTTCACCTTTCTAACTTATATCGCCGGATGCCTGATGTTATTACCTGCACGATGATGTGTGTGTTTAATTTTTGTGACTTTGCACCGTCGAGTTATAAGCCAATAAAAGATTTCGCGGCCTGGTATGATGATTGAGATGGTGGAGCTTGTGCAGGATGACGCGGTTTCACTCTCCCGGCTCGCACGAACCAACGGAAAGATATTTTGTAATTCTGTTTTCATATTTCGCAGTCGATAACAGTGGCCTAAATCCCAATGTTGAAAACCGGGTGAAAATCGAAGGAAAGTTGGTATTTTGGCGACTAAATTAGCTTTGAATACTTGGGAAACAAAATGAAATGCGCTGATTCACTCGCTTTTGCGGTGGTTAATGTAAATAATTTTTTCATCAGTACTTGGACTTAGGGGAGGTATAGACCTACAAAACGAGAGGTATCTTTCGGTCGTCGGACTTGTGAGGATTAAATTATAGATTTTAAAAGGTAGCTGTTGAAAAATATGCAAAATTCACCTCAGCGGTTCGGACAAACGAACGGAAAATTATTTTTGAATTCTGTTCTCGGATTATACAGTATCTACAGGGTAGTAATGAGATTACCTCGAAAATCCGATTAAAAAAGGCTTAGGTTTTGTAGCTTAGCCGCGGCTTGCAATTTTTACTTGGAAAAAGAACGTTCCGGAAGGAATTTCTCTTCCGCCATCATCCCAATAATTTTCCGTTTGTACGAGGATGAAGATGAAGGATAGACCGACAGAATACGGTGTCTCATTAAACTGTGTGATTTAGAATGATTAAATTAGAGATTTTAAATGCAGAGTTGAAAATAAAATAGAGAGGAATGTCAGCTTCTTCTTCACCATGTCGACCCCGCAACGGTTCTGGGTCCTTTAGCGACCAAAATGGTTTATTTCACCTTTCTAACTTATATCGCACTATACTTAAACAAAACGTATGGGCACGCACTATACTTAAACAAAACGGACGGGCACGCACTATACTTAAACAAAACGTACGGGCACGCACTATACTTAAACAAAACGTACGGGCACGCACTATACTTAAACAAAATGTAGGGGCATGCACTGTACTTAAACAAAACGTACGGGCATGCACTGTACTTGAACAAAACGTACGGGCATGCACTATACTAACACAAAACGTACGGGCACGCACTATACTCAAACAAAACGTACGGGCACGCACTCTACTTAAACAAAACGTACGGGCACGCACTCTCCTTCAACAAAACGTACGGGAACGCACTCTACTCAAACAAAACGTACGGGCACGCACTATACTTAAACAAAACGTACGGGCACGCACTATACTTAAACAAAACGTACGGGCACGTACTATTCTTAAACAAAACGTACGGGCACGCACTATACTTAAACAAAACTTACGGGCACGCACTATACTTAAACAAAACGTACGGGCACGCACTATACTTTAACAAAACGTAGGGCACGCACTCTACTTAAACAAAACGTACGGGCACGCACGCTACTTTAACAAAACGTACGGGCACGCACGCTACTTAAACAAAACGTACGGGCATGCACGATACTTAAACAAAACGTACGGGCACACACTATACTTAAAACAAAATTTATGGGCACACACTATACTTAAACAAAACGTACGGGCACACACTATACTTAAAACAAAATTTATGGGCACACACTATACTTAAACAAAACGTACGGGCACTACTATACTTAAACAAAATGTACGGCACGCACTCTACTTAAACAAAACGTTCGGGCATGCACTATATTTAAACAAAACGTACGGGCACGCACTGCACTTAAACAAAACGTACGGGCACGCACTGCACTTAAACAAAATGTACGGGCATGCACTATACTTAAACAAAATGTACGGGCACGCACTATACTTAAACAAAACGTACGGGCACGCACTATATTTAAACAAAACTTACCGGCACGCACTATACTTAAACAAAACTTATGGGCACGCACTATACTTAAACAAAACGTACGGGCACGCACTATACTTGAACAAAACGTACGGGCATTCACTATACTTAAACAAAATGTACGGGCACGCACGAAACTTAAACAAAACGTACGGGCACGCACTATACTTAAACAAAACGTACGGGCACGCACTATACTTAAACAAAACGTATGGGCACGCACTATACTTAAACAAAACACGGGCACGCACTCTACTGAAGCAAAATGTACGGGCACGCACTCTACTTAAACAAAACGTACGGGCACGCACTATACTTAAACAAAACGTACGGGCACGCACTATACTTAAACAAAACGTACGGGCACGCACTATTCTTAAACAAAACGTACGGGCACGCACTATACTTAAACAAAACGTACGGGCACGCACTATACTTAAACAAAATGTACGGGCACGCACTATACTTCAACAAAACGTAGGGCACGCACTCTACTTAAACAAAACGTACGGGCATGCACGCTACTTTAACAAAACGTACGGGCATGCACGCTACTTAAACAAAACGTACGGGCACGCACGCTACTTAAACAAAATGTACGGGCACGCATGATACTTAAACAAAACGAACGGGCACACTATACTTAAAACAAAATTTATGGGCACACACTATACTTAAACAAAACGTACGGGCACTACTATACTTAAACAAAATGTACGGGCACGCACTATACTTAAACAAAACGTTCGGGCATGCACTATATTTAAACAAAACGTACGGGCACGCACTGCACTTAAACACAACGTACGGGCACGCACTATACTTAAACAAAATGTACGGGCACACACTATACTTAAATAAAACGTACGGGCACGCACTATACTTAAACAAAACTTACGGGCACGCACTATACTTAAACAAAACTTACGGGCACGCACTATACTTAAACAAAACGTAGGGCACGCACTCTACTTAAACAAAGCTGTTAGTTGTGTTTGTGTTTGTGTTGTGTGTTAGTTGTGTTCAAAGTTGTGTTTTTTTTGCACGTACGGACACGCACGAGTGGAAATGATGAACGTATTTACAAATCAACAAACTATGTACAATAATTGGAAAGAAGAGAGTGCACGTCCGGACGGCAACAGATCTTAATCCCTCGTCTCCTGGTCTCGTGGTTTGTGAGAGGTAAAGAATTACATAAATGTTCACATTACAACTGATTTTAGCTCATTCCTTTGGTGAACCCTTTTAATGGCATGCAAACCAAGAACACAATCTTTAACGACGACGCTAACTATGAACCGATAATATCATAATCATCTCACTCAACTTTAGCTCATTGGTTAATTAAATGCAGATTAAATAAAATGATGAATATTAATAATCCCAGGTAATAAAATACCAGGGTATCTGACTCTAACCAAAAGTAATAAAAGTAATAAGTGCGTAGCCGGGAACTAAGCGAGTACTGGAATGCTAAATTTGGATTTCAGATGCTAAATTAAGAACTGAACTCGTATCGGCGCTCCTTTAGTAATGCATGTGCTATGCTCTTTTAGTAATACATGTGCTATGCAAAGCTTATCACATGTCAACATTGTGCCTGGAGGTATAGTGACGTAGCCAAAAGTATGTTGACCTTAAAAATGCCCTGTTATGCAAAAATAACCCTTATAATTCACATGTCAAAATTTATTCAACTGAAATGTAATTACCTTCTCGTTTCATCGAGGATATGGATATCGAAAGTTTTTTGCGACAGCATCAAGTAGCACATCCCCGACCACTCTCCTGGAGCAATCAAGTTCCCAGAAAGAGGTGGACGATTCAAAGGAGAAGATAGCAGAAAAGGGTGCATGTTCGAGTACTCGGCCTAATTTCCCAGATCAGCCTTTTCAACCTCATGATGTCAGTTGTATCCCAGTCCAAATACTGCCAAACCGAAAGTTTAAGTTTCAACAACAGTGGTTCAAAGATTTTCCGTGGCTTCATTTTGATCAGAGCATCGGCGGTGTACTCTGTCACACCTGTACGGACGCTTCTCGTGAAAAAATTACCGAACTTGCCCACTGTGCAGAAGACGCATTTGTCTCAAAGGGCTTTCGGAACTGGAAAAAGGCTACAGAAAAATTCAGACCACACGGACGATCAAACATACATAGGCTTGCCTCTGAAAATCTGAAATGTCGCAGAAGTCAACCTGGTGTCCATGTGCAGCTGAGCAGCAAACTGCTGGAAGAGCAAAGATCTGCATGGTCAGCACTTCTGAAGATTATCACCTCGCTGCAATATTTAACCCAACAAGGTTTTGCAATTCGTGGGAAGGATGCCTCTGAAGGGAATTTCAAAATGCTCTTACAGTTGTGGGCCGAGGATGATGTAAACCTCAAGAAGTGGCTGTCAAGGAAGACGACGTTCACAAGTGGAGTAATTCAGCACGAAATTCTACAGTTGATGAGTCATGCCATCCTCAGAAATATCTGCAGTAACGTGAATGAAATGTCCACTCAGTTCGGACTTGTAACTGATGGAATGCAAGATATTCAGGGTAATGAGCAGGAGTCGGTGTGTGTGCGCTATGTGACGGATTCCTTTGATGTTCAAGAAGATCTCATCGACCTCTACCAAGTATCGTCAACAACAGGAGTATCACTTTGTAAGATGCTTCAGGATGTCCTAATTCGGTGTCAACTCCCTATTGAACACCTTAGAGCGCAGACTTACGATGGGGCAAGCAACATGTCTGGAAAGTACAAGGGCTGTCAAGCACAGCTAAAAAAAACTCCAACCGCTGGCCAATTATGTTCACTGTGGAGCTAATGTCACCCAACTCATTACATCCAAAGCCCTACAAACTGCACCGTTCATAACAGACGCCCTTGATTATGTCCAGGTACTCAGCAACATCTACAACAACTCTGGAAAATTCAAGCATCTGTACTTGAATATCCACGCTGACGATGCTGACACTCCTTGCCCTACACGCCTGAGGCCAATTTGCCCGACGTGTTGGTTAACTCGTTCTCCTGCCGTGAAATCGATATTGGATAACTATGAAGTGGTACTGGATGCCCTTCAACAAGCAAGTGATGACTTTGGTACAAACATGGCATCGCGAGCCAACGGTATTCGAAGCTGTCTTTCATCAGGAAAGTGTGTTCTCGGTCTGTTTGCTTCATTGCTCGTTCTCCAATCCCTTGAATACCTCAATAAAGCATTTCAGGGTTCACAAGTTACCATCTCTGGTATGCTTACTGCTGCAAAGGTAACTGCACAGAATCTCCAATCTCTCCGTACCGACCAGACGTTTAAGGAGGTTTTCGAAGCAGCACAACAGAAGCTCCAGCAGTGCCAAGTAGATCCAGTGACCCTCCCTCGTAAGCGCAAGCTTCTGAAGAGACTTGATGGAGGCACACAGGAATACACTGCCAATTCTGCAGAGGAGGTATACAGAGTTGAATTTTTCAGTCATCGACAGCGCATCCGAGAACTTGAACGAGTACTTCACATCAACAGACCTCATGGCGTATAGGGACTTGGGTGAAATGCTCCTGTCTGCAAATATCCCGAACTGTCGGATTCCCGAGAGCAAGAACTTTGCTTCTTTCGTAACCAGTTCAGTGGTTCATCTGTTGAGGATTACCGTAAGATATTTGTAGACATGGTGCCGGAAGTCTGTCGAATGTTCCCACAGGTAGAACGTTTGCTTCGGCTTCTATTGGTTTCCCCAGCAAGTTCATGCGAAGCTGAACGGTCATTCAGCGCACTTAGACGTATGAAGACTTGGTTACTTTCCACAATGATCTAACAACGCCTCAACCATCTCATGATCTGTTATGTTCACCGAGATCGTCTGACTGCACTTGACCCCCAAGACATTGCTACAATTTTTTTTTTTTTTTTTTTTTTTTTTAGTTTTTTTTTAACTGGATCGGCAGGCAAGAGGGTTCATATTTTTAGCAAGTTTTAAGGTAGGTTGACCGTACTCGTGTAATATCAATTTGTATGTCAGTCTAGTTTTCAGTTTATGTTTAGTGAATCAGTTCAAGGGTTGTGAGAAGGAGGGTTGACAAACAATTCTTTATATATATTTCTTTGATATGTGTATGATTAATGTTTAATCAATTTCACTCCGTCTGCTTACATTTGATAAAAAGATGGTCGATAGATGGTCAGATTAATTTAAGGGATTTGTGTGATCAGAAGGCAGCATGTCAACGAGCGTATAAAATCAAAAATTTGCAAGGGTAGACTCGCTGTGTCCATGCCGGCACGAAGTGGGCTTCGTGGTCTAGACATGCAATGTCTCCCCCAGTTTTCAAAAGCAATCGACGCCCATGCCTTAGCGGCTGTCAGAGATCCCATTGAGGGGTGAAATTGCTTCCCTCTTTGGGACAAAGTAGTGTTCACAGTTCTGACGATAGTCGGTGATGTCAGGAGTCATTCCTGGCCTGTAGCATTGCTTTTTTCCCAGAACATTTGTCTTTTCCGACGCCTGATGACCCGCCTGGTTGTGCATTGCTTCCAGCACTAGAACCTTGAGGCTGTTGGGAAGGTCAGGTCAGGTATGGGAGCATGTGCCAGAACAGCGCGTCGCTGCGTCCACTTTCCGCCGGTACTCCAGGGGCCTCCGTCTGGCCATCCCCCAGGTAGATGCCAGGCCCAACCCCATCTCCTTGAGATGATGGTCAACCTGCTGCAACCATGAGGCACGTGGTCGGCCCACTGGCCTCCTCCACTCATGAGACTCCCTCGCTGAGAGAATCTGGTGAGCAGGATCAGCGTCAGGAAAACGAGCCACATGTCCATACAGCCGCAGCTGACGCTCACGGACTATGCAGGTAACAAATCTCATCCGAGTCTCTCTCAGCAACCGCTCGTTGGACACAAAATCCGACCAGCGATAGCCAAGGATTCTCCGAAGAGACCTGGTACCAAAGGAATTAAGTCTCCGTCTCAGATCCTTGGTCAAAGTCCAAGTCTCGCACCCATAGAGCAAGACTGGAAGTACCAAGGACCTGAAGACTCGGACTTTCGTCCTCCCGCACAGGTACCGGCAGCGCCACACTCCATGATCCAGTGAATCCATGACTCCCCAGGCCCGACCCAGACGTCTATTGACCTCCGGCTCACAACCTGCGGAGACATGAATATCACTGCCAAGGTAAGTGAATCTATCCACGACCTCAACATCCTCACCACAAACAGACACAGACAGGACAGCAGCATCCAAGATGTCACTGAAAGCCTGTTGGGAAGGACCAGTTGATTTATCTCCCTCCCATCATCCTGGATGAGACGGTATTGGATGCCATCTTCTTGTGTTATCCTTTTCCACATCTCACCAGTTTGTGTGTCTGCTTAGACTCTTTCATAAAGGGGCGTCGGGCTGGGGGATGTTTGGTCCTCCAGTAAAAGTGAAGTCTACTGATGTCTTTGTCGGCCCGCTGAAGTTGTTTGAGGTCTAACTTTCCAATAGATGGCAAAGAGGAATGGTTTTTGATTCTATCCTTGTAGATCGAGTGTGGATTTCATGAATCAAGACCTCTATGATGCTTTGACGAATCCTTGTGCAGACTTCAGGGGCATTGGGGTGTAGACACTGGCGTAACGAGGGAGTGGCGAATGTGGCGGCCGCCCCAAGCATCATTTTTTGGGGAGCGGCAAATTTGTTTTGTTGCATCTTTCATCTATCACTACGGACACTTCTGAGGACAATTTTCCCACGAGTGGTGTGTAAAAGTGCAATCGCAGGTAGTGGTTGATCTGTGCACATGGCCATGCCCACCATTTTCTAACTAATGGTTGCAGCCAACGATATCTCAAGGAGAGGGGGTGGGCTAAAAGGAGCACGCGGCAGCCTGGGAAACTAAACTCGGACGAGACAGCGATGCATTCATGTCTCATTCCAGTTCGCGGTTCACGTCTCATTCTTGTGTTCGTAGCTCATTCCAATTGGCCATTCCCATTTCATTCCTGTGTTTGCCTCTCATTCCTGTATTCACCTCTCATTAGGGGCGTACCTAGCGACTGGAGAATATGGCACCTGAGGCAGATCCTTCCTTTGGCATCCCCCCTGAGATGAATAATTTTAATAATGAAATGCACAGAAAATTATATATCATGTTTGCAAGTAAAATTTCAAGCGGATTACAGAACTGTACCTGTAGTCAGCAAATTGGAAATAAGAAAATGGATTTTAATTGGTGGAAACGTTTCAATATACCTTTTGTCTTTCCATTCGTCCTTTGAAAATGAAGAAGAAGAACCTTCTAACCCACAGTGTTCTCCAATGTGTAATGTACTTGATAGACAGGGATGAAGGTTCTGAAGTGGTAACAAAAGTTTTAATTGGGAAATGGGCACAACAAAGCACAGCACCGCATTGGAACATGGGCGGGTCACATGACTCTGCTTAACCTCGCCCCAGTGCATGCATTTATGCGTGCATTATCATAAAGTACTGAAACATCACATCTCAACGCCCCGCCCCTTTTTTATTGTTTTATTTAAACAAATCAAGACGCTCAGGAGGCTTACAGAAACGAGCTGATCTTCTAAGGCAGGGGTCGGGAACGTGTGGCTCGCGAGCCAGCTGTGGCTCTTTTGATGATTGCATCTGGCTCGCAGATAAAATTGGAGTTTGAAAATTTGAAAGCCCAATATTTCTCGTGGAAGCTTTACCTATAGTTTGAATGGTGTCGTGCTTCATTCACGTACAGGGCTGAACTTGGCAGAAGGAGAGAAGAAAAAACGCCTCCAAATTGTCTGAAGCGGTTTTTGTTTCGTCCAGTCATGCGGCCGACGCGAGTAGTGATTTCGGTTCCTCCAATGACGTGCCGCCGCCGAGACGCGTAGCGGAATTCATCTCGACCAATCACGCGCCACCGCTGAGGCGACAGCATCCCAGAGTTGGCCGGCCGCGCCGCACCTCTCGAGTATGTCAGCCCGTGCGCAGGCCAGCCAGACTCACTATTTGCCAAGCCTCAGTTGGGTCAACATCTCCCTCTCTCTCATTTGCTTAAAGCTAACCCTTCGACGAAGAAGATGGCGAAAAGAAAAAAGATGAGGAGTATCGTACATTTTAGGACGAATGGGCCGAAGAATTCGCCTTTGTGGAGAGAGCAGGTTCTGTGGTGTGTCTAATTTGCAATGACAAAATTGCATCGATGAAACGGTCGAATATAAAGCGGCACTTCGACACACGCCATGCTACCTTTGCATCAAAATACCCTGCGGGAGACAGCAGAAAGAAAGCGTGCCAAGAGCTACTGAGCAGGGTGCAAGCCAGCCAGCAGCAACTCCGCGTATGGACCCGGCAAGGTGACTATAATTCCGCCAGCTTTGCTGGATCTTCAGCAATAGTGAGGAACGGAAAACCATTCACAGATGGCGACTATGTAAAAACGTTCATGCTGGATGTCGCCAATGAACTTTTTGATGATCTTCCGAACAAAGACAAGATAATCAAACGGATACAAGACATGCCTCTGTCGGCAAGAACTGTTCATGATCGTACCATCATGATGGCAAACCAAGTGGAGGAAACGCAAGTGAAGGACATAAATACAGCGCCGTTCTTTTCCCTGGCTTTGGATGAGTCAACAGACGTAAGCCATTTGTCGCAGTTCAGTGTGATTGCAAGATATGCTGCTGGTGATACACTGCGTGAAGAAAGTCTCGCTGTTCTGCCAATAAAAGGGTCCACAAGAGGTGAGTATTTATTCAAGTCTTTCATGGAGTTCGCTCAAGAAAAAATTCCACCTATGGATAAACTTATCTCGGTGTGTACTGATGGTGCTCCGTGTATGGTGGGGAAAAACAAAGGATTTGTGGCGCTTCTCCGTGAACATGAAAATAGACCCATCCTAAGTTTCCATTGCATTCTACACCAGGAGGCACTTTGTGCTCAGATGTGTGATGGGCAGCTTGGCGAAGTGATGTCACTGGTCATTCGTGTGATCAACTTTATTGTTGCCCGAGCCTTAAATGCTCGCCAGTTTAAAACGCTGCTGGATGAAGTTGGAAATAACTATCATGGTCTGCTTTTGCACAGCAATGTGCGTTGGTTGTCAAGAGGGAAGGTGCTTAGCCGTTTTGCGGCTTGCCTGAACGAAATCCGGACTTTCCTTGAAATTAAAGGGATTGAGCATCCTGAGCTAGCCGAAACTGAGTGGCTCCTCAACTTTTACTATCTCGTGGATATGACTGAACATCTGAACCAGCTCAACGTGAAAATGCAAGGCATTGGAAATACAGTGTTATCCCTTCAACAAGCCGTGTTTGCTTTTGAAAATAAGCTGGAGCTCTTTATCATGGATCTTGAAACAGGTCGTTTACTACATTTTGAAAAACTGAGACAATTTAAAGATGCATGCACAGCAAGTGAGCCCACTCAAAACTTTGATCTCCACCAGTTAGCTGGCTTCACATCCAGTCTCCTACAGTCATTCAAAGCACGCTTTGGAGAATTTCGTGAGCATACTCGTCTTTTTAAGTTCATCACCCATCCAAACGAGTGTTCACGGAACACAGCCGACCTGAGTTACATTCCTGGTGTCTCCGTCAGAGATTTTGAAGCAGAAGTGGCTGACCTGAAGGCCTCAGACATGTGGGTGAATAAGTTCAAGTCACTGAATGAGGATTTGGAAAGAATCACACGACAGAAAGCGGAGTTGGCGAGCAAGCACATGTGGAAAGAAATGAAAAAACTTCAACCCGAAGACCAGCTGATTATCAAAACTTGGAACGCGCTTCCTGTCACATACCTCACACTGCAGCGTGTAAGTATTGCTGTATTGACCTTGTTTGGATCTACGTATGCATGTGAGCAGTCATTCTCACATCTTAAAAACATCAAGTCCAAACTACAATCACGTCTAACGGATGAAAGCCTCAACGCTTGCATGAAGCTTAACCTCACCAAGTACCAACCAGACTACAAAGCCATCAGCAAATCCATGCAGCACCAGAAGTCCCATAAATGGTGAGTATTATAACAACATTATTTAAAAGAATAAATTCAGAGGCTTATTATACTCACATTTAGTTGAATTCAGTCTTAAAATATATTATATGGCTCTCCTGAAATAGATTTCCAAATATTTTGCTTTCATGGCTCTCTGAGTCAAAAACGTTCCCGACCCCTGTTCTAAGGGGAAGTGGAGTGCTCCTTCATCCTGTACGAGTGGTTCGTGCTCCGTCATCCTGAGCGAGCGGTTCGTGCTCCATCAACCTGAGCACGTGGTTCGGGCTCTGTTATTCTGAGCAAGTAGTTCATGCTACATCATCCTGAGCGAGTTGTTCGTGCTCCGTCATTCTGGGCGAGTTGTGAAATAATATTAACGAGTCGTTTGCCATGTTAATGTGTTTTCTAAATTACCAAGCTAAATTTTTTTTTCCACCAGTCACATGCAGCTGTTTATAAAGATAGATGTTTGTGAACAGGTCAGGTCAGGTATGGGAGCATGCGCCAGAGCAGCGCTTCGCTGCGTCCACTTTCCGCCGGTACTCCAGGGGCCTCTGGCCATCCCCCAGGCAGATGCCAGGCCCATCCCAATCTCCTTGAGATGCCGATCAACCTGCTGCAACCACGAGGCACGTGGTCAGCCCATTCGCCTCCTCCACCCACGAGACTCCCCCGCTGAGAGAATCTGGTGAGAAGGATCAGCGTCAGGAAAACGAGCCACATGTCCATACAGCCGCAACTGACGCTCACGGACTATGCAGGTAACAATTCTCATCTGAGTCTCTCACAGCAACCGCTCGTTGGACACAAAGTTCGACAAGTGATAGCCAAGGATTCTCCGAAGAGACCTGGTTCCAAAGGAAGTAAGTCTCCATCTCAGATCCTTGGTCAGAGTCCAAGTCTCACATCCATAGAGCAAGACTGGAAGCACCAAGGACATGAAGACTCAGACTTTCATCCTCCCGCACAGGTACCGGCAGCGCCACACCCCATTATCCAGTGAATCCATGACTCCCCAGGCCCGACCCAGACATCTATTGACCTCTGACTCACAGCCAGCAGAGACATGAATATCACTGCCATGGTAAGTGAATCTCTCCACGACCTCAACATCCTCACCAGAAACAGACACAGACAGGACAGCAGCATCCAAGATGTCATTGAAAGCCTGGATCTTAGTTTTGACCCAGGAAACCCCTAATCCCAGCGGCTCTAACTCCTCATTTAGCACCTCGAGGGCCCCCAAAAGGATATCAAAAGTCTTCGCAAAGATGAATGCATCATCTGTGAAATCAAGGTCAGAGATCTTGACATTCCCAAATGATGCACCACAGCTTGATCTCTCCGACATCCTCACTAGAATCCAGTCCATACAATTGCTGAAAAGTCTGGGGGCCAGTACACACCCCTGACGAACTCCAGTAACAACTGGAAATAAGTCAAAGATGGTACCAACACATCGCACAGCACTCTCAGTACCAGAGTAGAGTTCATACATCAGATCAGTCAGTTTTGGTGGCACCCCACGAAGGCCAAGAATCCTCCAGAGGGCATCCCGATTCACTGAATCGAATGCTTTACAGAGATCTACATAGGCTCCAAGCAGCCCCAGCCAAAACTTTCATCTGCGTTCGGTGAGGACCCGAAGAGGAAGGATACGGTCAATCGTTGACCTCTTTGGTGTAAAGCCTGACTGCTCTGGACGCTGGTGCTCAAGCAGATGGTGGCGAACCCTATCAATAATTATCCGAGCAAGGACCTTGCCCGGCACTGAGAGCAATGTCACCCCTCCGTAGTTGTTGCAGTCTTGGTGATCACCCTTACTTTTCCAGAGAGTGACAACAATGCACCTCTTCCAATCAGTTGGGATGATGCCTGTGTTCCAGGCAGAGCACAAAACTGCATGCAATGACATGAGTGCAGCATTTCCACCAGCCTTGAGAAGTCAGCATGGATGCCACAGTTCCCTGGAGCTTTACCCATTTCAACTGGTTCACCACAGCCTGTGTTTCCACAAGCGAAGGTCGACCACAGTTGATTGGAGGGTCAGCAACAGGGATTGTCACACCCCTGATGTCCAACTCGACAGCCGGTGGATCAGCCTGGTACAACAGCTCAAAGTAACCGGCCCAGTGGGCTTTCACTCCGGACTCCTCTGTCAAGAGCCTCCCACCATCTGCTCTCACTGCAGTACACCGAGGGATGGGCTTGGATGAACGCAATGCGCGAATTCCCCTGTAAGCGGGACAAGAATCACCTGTCCACAGGTGATGCTCTACCCCCCTCATAGATTCCTCGCACATAGGCCTCCTTGTCCACCCTTGGCGCATGTACAGTTTTACGCCTCAGCTCCCTGAACAGCTCAGCTTTGCCATTCAGCCTGGCCCTGCGACTGTGGTCATTTGTATCCAGTGTCCCTTGAGAGACAAAATTCTTCTTTGCCCAAAGGTGAGTTCCAAGACATCCACTGGCAACATCAACGACGGTGGTCTTGAAGGCACTACACAACTCTTCAGTACCTTGCAAAGCACCCAGACCCCCAAATCTCCACTCAGCTTGTTTGCAAACTCCTCAGATACCCTCTCATCCTTGAGGTTGCCAACATCTCGTCTTGTCTGGGATGGTACCATTCTCCTGGATTTAAAGTGCACTGCAGAGTTGTTAGAACAAGCCAGTGGTCAGTATCGAGGAACTGAGCACTCTGGTAGATCCTGCAGTTCTGGATCATCCTCCAGTGACCATCAATGAGGACATGGTCAATCTCCTTTGCCACACCGGCAGTGTTGGAATACCAAGTCCAGCGATGAGCTTGTGGGTGCTGACACCATGAACCGGCCACCCTAAGTCCATGACGTCTTGCAAAGTCAAGGAAGTTAGTGCTATTCAGGTTCACAGTTCCAGACCCATGGGGACCAACACATGTCTCATAACCATCCCTAGCAGTTCCAGTCGATGCATTGAAATCCCCAAGACAAGATGTGTATCTCCTCTGCGGCACTGATCAACCACAGACTCGAGTCTGGCATAGAATGCATCCTTCATGGTGAGATCACTCGCCTCAGTCGGAGCATAAACAGAGACCCAGAAAATGACACTGAAGGAGTGATGAATCCTTAGTCTCATAATGCGCTCGTTGACCGGTGTTAGCTCAATTATCATTGGAGTCAGCTATTGGACACAGCTGCAGCAACTCCTTTGGCGTGGTAACCATCAGAGCGACCAGACCAATAGTAGATGTAACTTCCCACCATGATCTCACCGCAATCCGGTCTCCGAACCTCAGAGAGTGCTGCAATACCGATGTCCAAACGCTTGAGCTCAGATGGTAATATATACAGGTGATCATCCTATCTTTGGGATAGGACATTCCAGGCACCCACCAGAAGGGACCACCTCAGGTTAACCCAAGGAGGCCGCCGTCTGGTGGAGGACACCTCAGTACCACTCCGACACACTCTCCCGCAATCTGACCCGAGAATGTTACCCCGTGGTTTCCCTCCTATCATCAAAGACTGGGGGTCCCGAAGGCTTTTCCCCAGTCCCGTCACCCGGTGAGCTGCCCTGCGAAGGGAAGCTGCACAGGAGGTACTCCCACGGAGTGGGTTTTCAGATTTCTTTGCGTTTTTGTCTTTTGTGGAATGAAGGGTTTTACAGTAGCCAGAGTGCAAATCCTACCACCACCCTCCTTATAAGAAGTAACCCAACTGCAGGAGGACGTCCTCAGACACAGTTGGGCACGAGATATGGATGGTCGTTGGTTCACAAGGAGCTCCTCTGCTCTTTGACAGGTTTTCTTTTTAATCCTGCTGGGTGTCCATATCCAAACACCCTCCTCACCAAAAAACCTGGTGGGGGAGACGGTTTAGTCACGGACAACCCGACCATGGAACAGGTTAGTACAGGTTTACATGATACCTGTAGCAAGTCACAGATCTAATCTGACCTGATTTGACATTCAATCTGCTCTGTGAACATATCCCTGAAATGTCCACATAAATGCAACATAGTTTTTGGTGAAAACTACTCCAGGTTTTTGGGTTGTATACAGTACGTACCAGAGTCAGAAATTACACTGACTCCAACCTGCCAATTCCTGAAAAATTGCCGATATTGGCCAAGCACTAATGTGTGTGTGTGTGTTGTTCATAAAGCATAACATATTCTCTCTGCTCATGCCCCTAACCCCACCTCCCTCTCTCTCTCTGTCCCATGCTTGCTCTACACCTTCCCAATACAGTGCAGCACCATCCGCTCACACCTCTCTCTCTCTCTCTCTCTCTCTCTCTCTGCCTGTCTGTCTGTATATCTGCACATATCCAGATGGTGGTTATGTCTGAATGGTGTTTGTCTCTGGACATGTCTGAATGGGTGTTTGTCTGAGCGGTGTTTATGTCCAGATTGGAGTTTGTCTCCGGATGCTTCTGAGCGGCGTTTTTCTCCAGGCACGTCAGGACGGGGTTTGTCTTCAGATCCGTTGGGGCGGTGTTTGTCTCTGGATGCGTCGAGCGGTGTTTGTCTCTGGACATGTTGGGCGGTGTTTGTCTCCCGATACGTCGGGGTGGAGTTTGTCTCCGGATGTGTCCGAGCAGTGTTTGTCTCCAGACTGCATGTCTCTGGACGCGTCTGGTGGGTTTTGTATCTGAACTTGTCAGGCGCTGTTTGTTTCTGGGCCATCTTTATAGTACTACTGGTAGAAAATAGATTTCAGGCATTATTTTGTTCGGAAAATTGACAATGGTGTGGCCTGTTTCAAATGGGGATCGGTGGAGTAATCGTCACACTCCACATGTTTCGATTTTTCCGCCGATCACATCATGTGCCTTCTGGTTGAATGGTTTGCATTTGCAGGAACAATTGTCTGGGTTGCAGACAGATGGTTGTTCTGTGCGGATTATGCGGTTTTACTCTGTGAGACATAATCCGTGACAATGCTCATCATAACAGTCAGGAGGTGAGTCTGATGTATAAACGATGAATGTGGACATCATTGGTTAGATATTTATCGGTATACCATCCTGACAAGGGCAAATACGCCTGAAATCCAGATTGGTGGTTTTGTTTGATGTTTAATTGATGATGACCATATAATCTTTGTTTCTTTAACAGAGTCACCTGGGCCAAAGCTTCTGTGTTGGAGATGATGCTTTGGTGTAGGACTGTGTCCAACGGGGATCAGCAGAGTGCTTCTCACACTCCTCATGCTTTGATGCATATACATATATATATATATATATATATATATATATATATATATATATATATATATATATATATATATATATATATATATCAAAATGCCAACTTCCATCTCTCACTCTCATTTTGCCGGAGCAATCAATTATCTATCTCCTTCCAAATTACGCTTCTCAACAAAAAAAACTTTATCGATGTTGAGAAAACTGTTGGATCCCATTTCTCTCTGTGCACGAGAGGTTCAAGAGCAAAGTAGTGCATTCTCATGTGTTATATATGGAAGTCATGTCGAGGCTTATCCTTGGAAGTTGCATTGCTTGAATTATACACGACAAGATAATCATACACCCGATGAGTGAATATTATATTTCTGAGGTGCATCGTCTGTCATAGAAAATTAGTATTTGTGGACCGAATGAGTTCGCTGTAATTCATTGGTATGTGCATGACCACATGACCAGTATTCAAAACTCAATTTACATGACAATGGCCCTGATATAAAAATGACATCATTCTCGGATGATGATGTCAGAATTATAGAACAGAATAAATTATTCATTAAATGAATTATTGAGAATAGGAATTGCGAATCAAACTTCAAATCTGGAGTCTTGATTTCACATCTTTTTTGCAAATCCTACTTCTGCACCATGTTGTGGTCAGAGGAGTTTGGCTCCTCATGAACGATTTCTCCCCTACTCTCAACGCCTCCTTATCCTTCTCACTCCATTTTAGCTTGGTGTTAATGTGAACTGGTGAAAACCCAATTACGTTGCACACTGCCCCCATTTTGCTGGTGACCCATGGTGTCAATAATACGTCCTAAGATTTTTCCATCCATTTTTATTCCTTTCATTCCATTCCATACCATCTTTGCCTGAAGAACCTTTCTCAAGTCTACTCCAATTCCCACTTGTTTTCTTCCCTCATTGTTGCGTCCAAAAAACCTCAATATGCAAATATTATTGCTACAATTAGCACATTTCAGAAAGTTAATTCAAACTCCATCAGGTGAGGATGAAAAGTCATTGTTCATTCACAAAAGCCATCTGACAGAGGCCGACGAACAAACGCTTAAAGGGTGACATTTAATTGCCGTGCATCGTTGCTTCTTTATTCGTACTGCTGTGACACGGTGCCATTATCCGCCCGAGGCTGGAAACGCAACACGCAGTCCACCATGGAACAGATATAAACACAGCTCCTTTCAGCCGGTCTTGCGCGTCCATCTTGTATCGAGCATTGAAAGTGAATATTAATCCCAGTTTGTGTCGAACTTGCGCATAAACCGTGCATTGGAACAATAATAAATCACAGTGATTCGTAAACACACGGAGAAAGAGTATGATATGGCATGACGTGGCACGGAGCTGGGATGTGCGGGGGGGATGGAGGAGGGGCGCTAGTGTTGATCAGGGTGGGAAAAAACGGAGACTGGGGAGGAGGGTTTAAAGGGGGGATTTAAAAGAGAGGGGGGGTAGAGATGTTGGGATTTCTTGGAGAAAACGAAGGAGGGAGGGAGATGTTATTTCAAAGCTGCTCTATCAGACACGAGCAAGCAACAGTATCGTGATTGCAGAGGCGGATGCGCATTCTTTCTTTGCTCTCCGACGGATCCTCTTTTGGACCCTATAAAATGAACGATGTATAGTAGTATTCCGTATTAGCCTATATAAGATGTGATGAGTGCTCTTCCTGGGCCCTGGAGCGCGCGATGGCGTTCAGCTTCGCTGCGTTCTGCTTCATGCTGGCGCTGGTGCTCACTCTGGCGCTGATTTTCTTCGCTGTATGGAGGGTGAGTGTTCAGCGACATGCAGGTGGATTTTGCACACGAACCCGGTCTCCTCTCATTTGACCTATATCCTTCCAATCGAAGAACTTGAACATCCCGCCGTCTAATATAACGTGCCTCGGTGAATAAATTTGCTTTTTTTTTCCTCTTCTTGCCACCTTTGAAACATTTACATTTTTAAGGTTGCACTATTTAAGAATAAAACTGCTTAAATATATGATGTGACAGCATTTGCAGATTGATCGAATACACGTGGATTAGAGCCCAAAGGACCTCGCCATACTGTGAACCGCGCTCCTTTTGACCGACGTGCGTTGTTCGTCAATTTCAACCACTCTGAGCTATCTCACATGATTTGGGGGGAAATCGACGCAAAATGAGGTTAAACTTTCCCCATATCTCTCTTTTTCTCTCCCGCTAGATTGTAGCTTTTGACGAGATCCGAAGAGAGAGCAACAACCCTTCCGATTCACCTGAAACTGGAAAGGTGAGTTAATTTCCTCATACCTGAACAAATTATACTTTGAGTTCATCAATGAATACAAGTGACATTAGGATGAACTTCATGTGAGAAACACATTGTCAAATGTTCTTCAAGAACTTGCACGTGTAGTATGCAAAACAATGACATTGCACTTTATCAAATGAATCACAAACAACACAATTATTGATGTTCGCTGAAGTGACAGTCAATACTACGTAACGGGCAGTAAAAATAGGAAGTCCCAATAAATGCCATAGATATTCTCTTTCAGCTCACATAAATATGTTTTGGGATCGTTGCATTATCTAATTAGTTTCTTATTAAACTATTTTTGTGCACATATATCTTTACAATTTAATTCCAGCTTGTTTCCCCAAAAAAGTCATGCACTCATTTTAATTTATAACAAATAAATTGGAGATTGGGTGATGTACATATATTTATATACAGAATATATATATACATATATGTATGTATGTATATGTATATATATATATATATATATATATATATATATATATATATATATATATATATATATATGTATGTATATATATATATATATATGTATGTATGTATGTATGTATGTATGTATGTATGTATGTATGTATATATATATATATATATATATATATATATATATATATATATATTTCTTCTTCTTCTTTCGGCTGCTCCCGTTAGGGGTCGCCACAGCGGATCATCCGTATGATCCGCATAGTGATTTGGCACATGTTTTACGCCGATGCCCTTCCTGACGCAACCCTGGTCGCCTCTGACGACACAAGGATATGGTACACCTATTTTAACCGGGGTATACACCGGCCCAGTACACTGGTACTCATTTTGCCGACCTCAGAAGGATGACAGGCTGAGTCAACCCCCTGGTGTATTAATTCAGTGGCTCAACGGGGCTTGAACTCAGGACCTTTTGGATCCCAAGCCGCTGCCCTAACCACTGTGCCAATACCAGGCTCATATATATATATATATATATATATATATTTATATATATATATATATATATATTTATATATATATATATATATGTATATATATATATATATATATATATATATATATATATATATATATATATATATATATATATATATATATATATATATCTCTATTATAATACCAAGCTTGCACACTAAAAACTCGGCTCGCCGTCACACGGTCCCTATGAAATTGCTGTGGCACTTAGCGGGCATGCTGACAATGTTTGGGAAGTCTTGGCGTTCCATCGTACCATTTGCATTTTGCACAATGCATATTTTTGTTATTCCCCTTGTACGGTCTGTCGTCTGCTCCCAGCTATGTTGCACTGCTATCCCATGCATGTGCACGGATATATATATATATATATATATATATATATATATATATATATATATATATATATATATATATATATATATATATATATTACAAACACACACACACCGTATACACCTAGAGTATGCAGACACCCCTTGCAATTAGTGGATTTGGCTATTTCAGTCACACCCATAACTGACAGGTGTATAATATGAAGCACAAAGCCATGCAATCTCCAGAGAAACATTGGCAGTAGAATGGGTCGTACCGATGAGCTCATTGACTTTCAACATGGCACAGTCATGGGATGCCACCTTTCCAAGAAGTCAGTTCATCAAATTTCTTCCCTGCTTGAGCTGCCCGGTCAACTGCAAGTGCTGTTATTGTGAAGTGGAAACATCTAGGAGCAACAAAAGCTCAGCTGTGACGTGGTAGGCCACATGAGCTCACAGAACAGGACCACCGAGTGCTGAAGTGCGGAGTGTGGTAAAATTGTCTGTCGTCGGTTGCAACACTCACTACGGATTTCTAAACTGACATCAGTTTCCAAACTGACATCACACTATGGAAGCAACATCAGCACAATCACTATTCATCGAGAGTTTCATGAAATGGGTTTCCATGGCCGAGCAGTTGCACACAAGCCGAAGATCACCATGTGCAATGCCAAGCGTCGGCTGGAGTGGTGTAAAGCTCACCGCCATTGGACTCTGGAGCAGTGGAAATGCGTTCTCTGAAGAGATGAATCACGCTTCACCATCTGTCAGTCTGACGGACGAATCTGTGTTTGGCGGATGCCAGGAGAACATGACCTGCCTGAATGCATAGTGCCAACTGGAAAGTTTGGTGGAGGGGGACTAATTATCTGGGGCTGTGTTTCATGGTTTGGGCTAGGCCCCTTAGTTCCAGTGAAGGGAAATCTTAATGCTACAGCATACAATGACATTCTTGATGATTCTGTGCTTCCAACTTTGTGGCAACAGTTTGGGGAAGGCCCTTTCCTGTTTCAGCATGACAATGCCCCCGTGCACAAAGTGAGTTCCATACAGAAATGGTTTGTCGAGATCAGTGTGGAAGAACTTGACTGGCCTGCACAGAACCCTGACCTCAACCCCATTGAACACCTTTGGGATGAATTCGAATGCCGACTGCGAGCCAGTCCTAATTGCCCAACATCAGTGCTGACCTCACAAATGCTCTTGTGGCTGAATGGAAGCAAATCCCCGCAGCAATGTTCCAACATCAAGTGGAAAGCCTTCCCAGAAGAGTGGAGACTGTTATTGCAGCAAAGGGCGAACCAACTCCTTATTAATGCCCATGATTTTGGAATGAGATGTTGGACGAGCAGGTGTCCGCATTCTTTTGGCCATGTCGTGTATAAATACAGCGCTTCAAAAAGCATTCACACCCCTCAACTTCTGTCACATTTTGTTGTGTTACAGCCTGAAGATAAAATGGATTAAATTTAAAGAAAAATTCTCACTGACTCCACAAAATACCCCACAACGACAAACTGAAAACATGTTTTTAGAAAGTTTGACAAATTCATTAAAAATGAAAAGCTGAAATGCCTTGTGTCAATAAGTATTCAACCCCCTGAGCAATACTTTGTGGAAACGCCTAATGTCAGCTATTACAGCTTTGAGTCTTCTTGGATATGTCTATATCAGCTTTACACATCTGGACTTGGGTATTTTCTCCCATTCTTCCTTGCAGATTTGCTCAAACTCTGTCAAGTTGGATGCGGAGCATCGGTGAACAGTAATCTTCAAGTCTTTCCACAGATTCTCAATGGTATTCAAGTCTGGGCTTTAGCGAGTCCACTCAAGGACTTTCATTTTCTTGTTCTCCAGTGTTGCTTCGGTTGTATGCTTGGGGTCATTGTCCTGTTGAAACGTAAATATTTGCCAGAGTCTGAGGTCTTTTGCACTCTGAAGCAGGTTCTCCTCAAGGATTTACCTGCATTTGGCTCCATTCATTGTTCCCTCTGTCCTTACCAGTCTCCCACTCCCTGCCACTGAAAAGCATTCCCAAAACACGATATTGTCACCACCATGCTTCACAGTTGGGATGGTGTTAGATGGGTGATGAGCCGTGCTCAGTTTCCGCCAGACATAGCGCTTTGCATTCAGGGCCAGAGTTCAATTTTCAACTCATCAGACCACAGAATATTTTGCCTCATGCTCTGAGAGTCTTTCATGTGCGTTTTTGCAAACTGCAGGCATGCTGTCATGTGCCTTTTTCTCAAGAGTGGCTTCTGTCTGGTCACTCCCACAAAGCCTATTGTGGATTTGTGAAGTGCTGCAGAGACTGTTGTCCTTCTGGCAGGTTCTCTCATTTCAGCAAAGGAACTCTGTAGTTCTATCAGCATGGTTATTGTGTTCTTGGTCACCTCCATGACCAAAGTCCTTCTTGCTGAGTTGCTCTGTTTGGTCTAGGAAGACTCTGGGTAGTTCCATTTTCTTTCCATCTCCTATTGATGGAGCTCACTGTGCTCTTCAGAACTTTCAACACCAGAAATTGTTTTGTACCCTTCCCCAGATCTATGCCCCCTAACAATTCTATTTCTATGGAAATTTCCTTGGACTTCATGGTAGAGTTTCTGTTCTGACATGTACTGTGACTGTGGGACCTTGTAGAGAAAGGTATGTTTCTTTCTAAATCATGTCCAATCAATTTAATTGGCCACAGGTGGACTCCAATCAAGTTACAGAGACATCTCAATGATGATAAAAGGAAATTGGATCACCCTGAGCTCAATTTAGAGTGTCATTGCAAAGGCGTTGAATACTAATTGACTCAAAATATTTCAGCTTTTCATTTTTCATTAAGTTGTATAAAAATTCTAAACACATGTTTTCACTTTGTTATTATGCGGCATTTTGTGTAGATCAGTGAAAAAGTTACTTTTCAATTTAATTCATTTTAAATTCAGGCTGTGTCACAACAAAATGTGACAAAAGTCAAAGGGTGTGAATACTTTCTAAAGGCACTGCACATATACATTTACACGTACATGTGAACGAAACATATATACTGACATGATAAATGCATAGTATTGCATCTTCTTATGTATAGGTGTATGTGTGTGTGTGTATATGTATACACACACACACACATTAACTCCATGATCGTATGATTGCCACTAACTGGAATCACAATATGTTATTTGAACCCAGAGCTACACCATCACAATTTACTCTGTTCATAGTGATTGCCCTGACATATTACAATCTCAAAAGGTAGTTTTGGTTCATTTGATCAGCTTTAATATGGCGTATCTTTCTTTTTTAGGCATTGTTAAACATTTTGTGCTTTGTATGCTGTTGTGTCAGCAAGCAGTCTTTGTTATATAAATGCAATGGGTGTTATCAATTTGACCAGTTTGTGTTACCACTGTGGGAAAGGCGGCTTGGTGACTTTTTGAGAACAAGTTCTTGATCAGAACAAAAATATGTCAACCCTTCATTGTTGCCTTGTTTGCTCTGATGGAGGGCTAACACTCAAAAACTTAGCCGCATCTCATTTTCCATGGCAGAAAATATACTTTATAAACAATTCGTGAAATATATATATATATATATATATATATATATATATATATATATATATATATATATATATATATATATATATATATATATATATATATATATGTGTGTGTGTTTTTTTCAGAAGAAGAAGCCGCTTTCAACCAAAAGTAAAAAAACGAGATCGACTCCGCTAATTTAAGCAAAAAGGCGAGAGCAGACCCGGTCTCAGGCAACGTTTTGCCTGCTTCGCGCCTGGCTTCATCAAGCACAATAGTCTATTGTGCCTGATGAAGCAGGCTGCGAAGCCGACAAAACGTTGACTGAGACTGGGTCTGATCTCGCTTTTTTGCTCAAATTAGCAGAGTCGATCTAGTTTTTTTTTTTTTACTTTTGATTGGAAGCACCTTCTTCTTCTTTAAAAATGTGTAATCCCAACGCCCCAATCTTTTACATGTATGTATGTATTGTTGTGGATTCTCACCACTCCGGCGTGCGGACGACCGCTTTTAGCTAATTGCGGCCGCATGCCCACCAACCGTGGCAATCCAGTCGCAGCTTTCGGATCAACGCCGAAATCCAGCTACGGGTGTGTTTTTAACCACGCCATAAATCAGCCAACTCTTCTGTCCATGCGCGACAGGGTTGATCGCCGAATTGTCGATTTACCTCATTATTTGCGCAGACAGAAATGCCAGGGATTTACACCTCGACGGGACCCGTATGGACACGAGCCGCTTTAAGCAGCTCGCTCCATTTGCGATTGCCGAGCGGTTTATTATCGCCAAGCCCCGTTGGACACGATTATCTTATCGGCAATTAAAAACCAGCTATTATTCCGAACGCAATTACGGCAGTTCAATAGAGGAAGGGACGCAACAAGCAGGTGAATATTCAAACAATTATGACATTTATTTATACATGCACAAAATGCAAGCAATGAATAGGGGTAAGGAACAAGACACAAGCAAAAAGACCTACAGCCATTGTCTATTTATTATGTACACTTAACAATTCTACTTATCGGACAAGGTGCCACAGACTTCCATGCAAAAACCCCAGGAAAGAAAAGGGAGAGCAGGCCCCGTAGGCCTTTAATGTTCTGCGGAGCTGTGAAGACCGAAGGAGCTACACGAGACCGTGCAGGTTACCTGCCACCGTCGTGGTGACTCGCTGGGCCATGGTTCGGCGACCCTCGGTGTGTCTCGTCGTCAACACGGCAGCTGGTGTAGCGGCCACTCGGTTGGTCCAGGCCTAGCCGTGCGGCCTGGTTGATCGAGCCGAGCCGACAACGCCTCAGAGGAGCGAACAGGCCTTGCTCTTTTCGAGTTGATGCTCTCTTAAGAGCCCGCTCACTCCTCAGCGTCGCTCGGACCGTCCCAGGGCCCGATCACATCGGACCGTTATGTCACTGGCTGGCGACTTCTCTCCGGCTGCCTCCACCGACCCACAATTCTGCACAGCACTGCAGGCTTGGGTGGACTCCAGGCTCCAAACTTCGAACTGCAGACTTCAGACTCCAGACTACCGACTCAACTCAACCCTGACCTCCACTCAACTCTAACCTCAACTCAGACTGAACTCCAGACAAAACTGAAACTCGGCATTTCAGCCCGGCCTTTTATTGGGTTCGGGGGGGGGGTGGTGGTGTTTGGTCTTTTACCTCTGACCCTTCACCCCCCGCTGGCTGCGCCCCTTTTGTCATTCTGATCCGATCTTGCCGTCAAACGCGGACGTGGTAGAAATCACCGGCTTTCGCTCCAACGAGGGAGTCCTCGCGTTGTCGGCGGAGATGACGTTCATCTGTGGATGCCGTTGCTGGCAAAAAGATGGCGGCGTTTGTGGAGATGAAGGTGAGGAGACGTTGTTCGTTTTTGGATGTTGTTTGTTGGAGAAAAGATGGCGGTGTTTGTGGAGATGATGGCGAGGAGATGTTGGCGGTTGTGGCGAAGATGGTGAGGAGATGTTGTTTAAAATAACGATAGGAAAGAATAACACTACCTCAAACGTTCACAGCCCCGCACATGAATAATTCCCGCAAGACATCGGTGGGGAAATCTATGTGGACACACACTTATCGACATAACTGATCTTCGGGGTACCTGAATGGTGTTCTGTGAATTTCCACAACTGTAACAGAATGTATGTATATATATATATATATATATATATATATATATATATATATATATATATATATATATATATATATATATATATATATATATATATATATATATATATATATATATATATATATATATATATTCTTGTTCTCTGACACAAGCCTTCACATAGAGGAGTAAGTATTCTCTTTTTTTTAAACTGAAATACATCCTCAGGGCTCTATTTATTCCAGACTTGACTCACTCTTCCATGAGCCTCGACTATGTATGCAAAAAAGTGGAGGGATTCTGATGGATGTGTAAAGGAGGAGAGGAGAGGTCCATCTTTTTGTACATAAAATCTATGTTCATTGAAAACGAGATTATTGGAGCAAGAAAGACAAAAATCTGAAAGTGGGATAAGTGGGACAACAGGTGGACACAACGAGCAAATTAGTGAAAAAGAAAGCAAGAGAGAATCGAGGGAAAGAAACAGAGTAACTGCAAGTAAGGCAGTTGCAGGAGAAGTTTAATTGTGTTTATAAAAGATCACAAGCTCTGTTGACATTAGATGGTGGTGTATTGTCACTTGACACTGTGAAGGGAAGACTGCGATTGAAATGACTCAAGAAGGGATTTCTACAAGCGGTGATAAACGACCAAGGTAGTGGAGGTAAGCATTGAATCGAGCTTTTGGAAGCTAAACAAGGAGGGGTTAGTGGAAGAACGTATGGTTCCTGCAATGGTTGGGGAGGGGGAGAGGAAAGAAAGTGTAGACAGAGCAACACCAAAATAAGAGGAAGTAGAAAACAGAAAGACCATCAACCTGCCTGTGAGGTGAGAGCAGCAATCCTTATGTTTTTGTTTCTTTCTGTGACATGCCAATGATTGCAAAAATTTGGGATAATATAGCTTGCAGAAGAGAGTTATGCAGCAGGGGCACAATGGTTGATCGAGCAACTGGATTGGTGGGTTCATCAGCCAATTTTACTGGAGAGACAAGGTGAGAATCTGTGATTTGTCTAAATTGAATGATGTTCCATTAGTCAAGTCAGGTCAGGTCAGGTATGGGAGCATGCATCTGATCCATTAGTCAGATCAGCATTTATTCCTTTATAGGTTAGGATAGAGGGAAACAATTCCTTTATTTGGTATGTGATACCAAACAGCTTAATGTGGAATTATTTGCAAAGAGGAAAAGGGTGTATTTGAAGGCATCAGCTATGTGGGTATGTATGTACAATAAGTCCTCGCTAACCGGAAGTTCGCATATCGTAGTTTCGATTATTCGTAATTTAGTTTTAATGACTAATTTTTCAATTATCGCAAACATTTTATGCCTATCGTAATGTCATTGCAAGGAAAATAGCAAAAAAAAGTTTCAAACTGCCTGCAAAAAACAACAATCACACAGGATGCGCATAAACACACTTTCACTTTACTGCGCATGTACTGTACGCTGTACTGTACGTATTCTCTTCACGCTCGCCTGCATACCTTCCAGTATGAATCCCAAGCGACCCGCAAGTCTTTTGCCGAGCACACCTCGTTTCAAGAGACAACGAAAGGCTGTCACATTGAAGGTGAAATTGGATATAATTAAAAGAAATGAACGAGGTGAAGGGACAACGGAAATTGGCCGCGCGCATGCAATTGCTGCATGGACTGTACATTTGATCGTTCAAAGTTCGGCAAAGATAAAGAAAATATCACAGATTGTGACCAGTTCGAGTGCAACGACACTAACGAGAATGAGAGATGGTGCCATGCACAACATGAAGCGTTTATTATGTGTATGGATGGAAGATCAAACTAAATGTCGTATGCCTTTATCTCTTGCTGTGATACAAGAAAAAGCGCGTAGTTTGTGGAACGATTTAAAGAAGAAACAGGAAGCTGAAGGAAAGGGTGAAGGCGCAGAGACCTTCACAGCTCGCCGAGGCTGGTTCATGAGGTTTTGTCATCGCGCCAACCTCCACAACCTGAAGTGTAGCGGTGAGGCAGCAAGTGCGGACCATGCTGCCGCATCAGAGTTTCCAGCAAAGTTGAAGAAGATGATTTTGGAGGGGGGTTACTCACCGAAGCAAGTCTTCAATATTGACGAAACCGGATTGTTTTGGAAAAGAATGCCCTCCCGTACATACATCGCACGAGAAGAAAAGACTGCTCCAGGGTTTAAAGCAGCAAAGGACAGGCTGACCTTATTACTCGGTGGAAATGCTGAAGGGGATGTAAAACTCAAGCCGCTTCTTGTTTACATTTCTGAAAACCCACGAGCGCTAAAGGGTTGCCTCAAGCCACAACTTCCCGTAATATGGCGGTCAAATACAAAGGCTTGGATGACTGTGGCATTGACCCATGATTACGTGATCAATTACTTCTCCAATCACGTTGAGAAGTATCTCCAAGGAGAACAACATTGACAACAAATCTTTGCTGCTCATAGACAATGCTCCTGCCCATCCTCAGCAAATGGAAGACTGGTGTGAAAACGTGCAGGTAGTATTTTTACCACCAAATACTACCTCACTTTTACAGCCTATGGATCAGGGAGTTATTGCTGCTTTTAAAGCCTAGTATGTTAAGCATACCATGCTGCAGATTATCAAAAAAACTGATAAGGACAAGCTATCAATCAAGGAGTTTTGGCGAACATACAACATAAAAATGGCTTTGGAAAACATGTAGGATTCATGGGCGGAGTTGAGTGCCTCCACAATGAACGCTGTGTGAAAGAAAGTGTGGCCTGAGTGTGTCCACAATTTCACGGGGTTTGCTGATGTTCCGTTGATTACAAGTCAAATTGTCGACCTGGCGCAGGAGGCTGGTTTTGAAGAGGTTGACGAAGAGGACATGGATGACTTACTGGAGTCTCATGCAGAACCCTTAAGCAATGAAGATCTTATGGAGTTGGAACAGCAGTGGGCTCTTGAGGAAGAAGAAGATGCTGTGACACCTTCATCCGAGCATCTCACCATGAAAAACCTCAGCCAAATCCTCAGCTCGTTTGAAAATGCCATAGAATTTGTTATCGAACAAGATCCAAATCTTGAAAGGAGCACTGATTTTAGCAGTGTTGTTAATGATGCCCTTTGTTGCTACAAGGAACTTTATGCAGCAAAGAAAAAGAAAGCCATCCAGCCCACTCTCCATGCATTTTTCAAGCCAAAAGATGCAGCACCAACTCCATCCACCATCCAGGATGCTCCTTCAACCAGCTGCCAAGAGACCGTTCCTGCTGGTGAAGAAAGTGACAGCACAGTGTCAAGTGAAGAGGGGGACGATTCTGCCACTCCGCAAGTGTGACTTGTCCACCGCAATCAACTCCGTTCCTCCAGCCTTGGGGTAAGTCGCCACGACTCGAGGAGTGTGTTTTGTTTATTTGTGTTTATGTCCAAAAAATTTCGAGCCAAAAACACATCCCCCCTTTAACACATTGGTTTCTATGGGAAAATATGTTTTGTTTAACACAGTTTCGCTTATCATAAGGTTTTCCAGGAACGCAACCCTTGCGAAAAGCGAGGACTTACTGTACATGTATGTATTATGTATGTGGAACACAAGTGATCTTAACATGCTGCCTTGATGCACTCATTCTCAACTGGAAAAGTGATTAAAGGACACGATTGAGGGCTACGTGTTGAAAGACAGAAATGAAGGTTGAATACGAGGCCATATGCAGAATGCTTGGCAAGCAAAGCAGCATGTCAGAGGTTGATGAAAGTTCTTAGGCCTTAATTATTTTATAACTTGGTTTACGCAGTTCTTCAGCTAAAATGTAGGGTCGGTAGGTCGAAACATAAATATAAATATAATTTCAATTTTTAGAAATTATATATTTTTATGATTTTTTTTCGGATGTTCCATGGAAAAGACAAGGGTAGGTGGGGGGGGGGGGAGGTTATAAATCCTGTACCAGGAGGATCGAAGAAAACATTGAAGATGGAAAACCATTCAAATGCAGGATGCCATTGTTCACTGTATCATCTGATGTGAAAAACAATAAAGAAGGATTAAAACTTGTTTTTACAAGATAGTCTGGCATGTTTTTCTTATAGGAACCTGTTGGATCATCAAACAAATGGAAACAATGCTGAGAAAATTACTGTCCAAGTCGTAGATGTGTGCGTGCACACCAGTGCATAATGCTAGATCTTCTTCTTCTTCTTCTTCTTCTTCTTTCGGCTGCTCCCGTTAGGGTCGCCACAGCGGATCATCCATATGATCCGCATAGTGATTTG
>NC_140962.1:54155183-54167683 GCF_056783735.1 Eptatretus burgeri
AAAACCCCGCGAATGTTGAAACCACGAATGTTGAGGCATTGTTTCAATGAGAAATGGGGGGATAGGTTCCGGGGATTTCCCAACCCGTGAAAAATCCGCGAATGTTGGGGTAAAATCCGCAGGTGTGGGGGAAAAAAATCTGTGAGTGTTTTGTCATTGTTACAATGGAGACAAGTGGGATAACGTTATCGGTTTGCGGTGGTTCCTGGTTCATGAAAAGGCTGCAAATGGCAACACCAGAAAAGTCGAGGAATTGTTACAATAGGACAAGGAGGATAATGTTATCAGTTCACGGTGGTTCCTAATTCAGGAAAAAGGCCGCAAATGGTGACACCACTAAAGTCGGGGAATTGGTACAATGGGGACAAGGGGGATAACATGATTGGTTCACGGCGGTTCCTGGTTCAAAGGGGAAAGTTTTTAAAGTTTAAAATGTTTTCGACCACAAATGCACGATTACATGCTTACAAATAAAAAAGCGACAACACCAGGTGGCATTTCCAGTTTATTGAAGAATGCATTTTAAAGTCTCTTAACCAGACCGTACCGTACCGTACCGCAAAACGAAAAAAAAACAACAAAAACAACATCATGTACATTTCAAGTTTTTTTTTTTTTTTTTTTTTTTTTTTTTTTTTTTTTTAATTAAACAAACAGCACACGTAACTTTGCAAAATGATGATGATGATGATGATGAAGATGAGGTGCGGGTGAAATAAGTCTTGAAAGTTGATATTATACCCTCGTCAAGTGGCTGGATGATGGAGGTGGTGTTCGGCAGCAGGAACATGACCTCAATGTTGGGGTGAGCACCGTTCAGGTCCTTGGGGTGGCCAGGAGTGTTGTCAAGCAGCAGGAGTACCTTGAATGAAAAGTTCTTTCCTGCCAGGTACCTCTTGACCTAAGGAACGAAACAGTTATGGAACCAGTCCATAAAAAGTTCAGGCATCACCCACGCCTTCCTGTTCACCGTCCAGTACACGGGCAGTGCCCGCTTGTTTTTTTGTTCAACGCACGCGGGTTCAGGGAACGGTAGAGCATCATGGACTTTACCATTAATTCCCCTTTGGCATTTGCACAGACAAGAAGGGATACCCAGTCCTTTGCAGTCTTGAAACCCGGTGCTTTGCTCTCGCAAAGTGAAATGAATGGTCTGGTCAGCATCTTTTTCCAAAACAAGCCGGTTTCATCAGTGTTAAAGACCTGCTCGGAAGGTACCCCTTCTGCTCGATGAGGTTCATGAGTTCTGTAGGGAATGCCTTAGCTGCGTCATGGTCCGTGGAGGCATGCTCCCCTACGAGCTTGGTGTTGCGCAAATTATATCGTGCCTTGAAGTGGTGCAACCACCCCGTGTCCACTGTAAACTGGCAGGAGGTGGCGCTTCTACCCACCATGCTCGTGCTTGTGCCTCCCGCGCCAGAGATATGGTCGTGCAGGAGCTTCGCTTTCTCTCATATCAGTGGTCTGCTCATAGGCATACCCATTTTTCTTTTCAAAGAGCCATTTTCAAAGAATGAATGGAGCGAGAGGCAATACACCGGTCAGAGCAACGCGATGAGCATGATGGAAATCCAGGACGTGGTGAGTAGTCTGTGCATTGTTTGTGAGGGATTTTTATGGGTGATGTTGTATTTGACAGCTGATAATAGATGTGGTGATCAATGTCATTGTGTAATTGGTCTGTATGTAGCTTGCTGCTAATTACACTAATAGATATGCTGAACGTTTCCATTCTTTAACTCACAGGACATGATGTCTTTCCTATCTGCAGGCAGATTATGCTGTGCATTTTCAAAATGTAACAGCTCAGATGGTGCTGTTTGTAGCAATATGATTATTTACACTAATAGATATGCTGAATGTTTCCATGATGTAATGTCCAGATGTGATGACCTGGTAATTACTGGAAACATCAATAGATGCTGTTAGTGTTTTCATTCTTTAAGTAACTCACGGAGATGGCGGCACAGATAATGACGTATTACACTGGTGAGACGTCCCGCGAACCTATGTTTATTCTGCGACGCTACAATACAACACCGTATGTTTAAAGTGTACATGGTGGGATATCCCGCAAAATGACGTTTATCCCACGAGGCTACAATACACGTACAGGAAGCAGGTCATGTCCGCAGCTCATGGAAGGCATGTTTTTGTGTACATACAGTATTGGACTGTACGTACATCCAACTGCTTTGTGCATGGCACATGGGAGAAATGTTTTAGAACTGTGTTTTGCTTGTAGCTCGTGAAAAAACCAAAAATTGCCGCGAAACCCGCGAATACGCGGGGAAATTTCCCGTGAATGCAGGAGCATGTCACAAATTATCAACCATTAATACGTGGAACCCGCGAATGTCAGGGTCCGGGTGTACTAGCAAAGAAACAGTCGTTACAAACCGTTTAATTCCCCCAGAATTATAGCTGGGTTGACTTGTAATACCCACACCCACAGGGAGAGTGCTACATGATATACATTTACATCGAGAAAAATGTGGTGCTCCCCCCCCCCTAGAAATTGAACTCCCCCAGGCTATTAAATCTTTTTTACGGCCTAAATCCCTCCCATGCACTAGCAGTTTTGGAGTGCATCGAAGTCAAACACAAACAAACACAATTATGATTAACACATAACAAAACATACACTTCTCAAACGCTATTATGATTTAAATATATCAATCATTTTGAAAGAGGGCAGATTGCAGTCTCTGCAGCTGAACCACAAATGTTGCAATGCGCAGAAGTATAGGTTGAGATGTTCACAGATTGCATCAGACCCTCAGACTCCACAAGGATTTGGCAGTTATACTGTGGCTGGTTGTTGCTGAGCCAACTTCCAGCCAATTCACATGGTTGCAATTTTAATTGCCAAAGATGAGGAAGAAAGAGTTAGAGTTAGGATGGGCATTTACTTTCATTGGTCCATGTTAATCGAAAGAGAGATGTATATGGACTCATCATGCTGTGGATGATACACCACACAAATAAACAGTCGGTGGTTATGTTGAGGAAAGTATAACCAAAGGTGCCCAAGTTTGTTAGGATGGGTTAGTGCATAACACAGTGTGAGGGATGGAGTTGTTGGCAAAGGATGTGACATCAGCACCATGACAGATGTCAGGACTGTCATTGTGGAAGAGATAACAGCCAGCAATACACACAGACGGGTTGAGATCATCCTGTGAAAGGAGCGTTTTTGTTATGCATACAATCTCTGGAGCAGCAAAGGCCACCTGGAGAAAGAGATCTGTGACATTATAAAACTGGCCTCGAATACTAGATAGTGATACTCTTATGGAAGGTGATGGAGTGGAAAATCATGTTCGAGGGGAAGGGGGAAGGGGGGATGGGGGGGGGTTAGATAATATGTGTGGGAGGAAAACATTCAGGGAGTGCAAGAAGAGAGAGGTTTGCAGACATGCGTTTGCATTTATTGCAAACTGGATTTCCTTTTTGAATTTCAAGTTCAGCAATGCAAAGATGTGCACAGCAGCCAGGGTGGAGTGTCATGCTGTTAAAAGCATGAGCAAAAGCAGAGCTGTATGAACATAACCAGACGTGAGAGCTATCCATTAAGAATGCAAGGAAAGGGGTGCAGAAAGGGAGAGACTGGAGAAAACAATTGAAGTGGCAGAGAGAGAGAGAGAGAGAGGGGGAGAGGGTGGTGGGGGGAAATATAGAGAGAGGGGGTGGGGGGAGAGAGAGAGATGTTAAGAAAGAGTATAAAATATAGAGAATTGGAACATTTTTATTGTTTCTGCCACCGAAGGTGAAGGAGGTTGTGTTTTCACCCCTTTTCTGGCTGTTTGTCTGTGTGCAGGATATGTCAAAAAGTTGTGGACGGATTGGGATGAAATTTTCTGGACATGTTGGGTGTGTGACAAGGACAATCTGCTTAGATTTTGGTGAAGATCCGGATCCAGATCCGGTTACTCGTATTTTTTTTAGTCATTATTCACCATTGAGAGATTGGGTCAAAAACGAAAAATAGCACGATATCTCAAAAAGTTGTGGACGGATTGAGATAAATCTTGGTGGGCACGTTGGTTGTGTGACAAGGAAGAAGTGACTCAATTTATGTGATGATCCGGATCCGGATCTGATAATTTTTGAAGTGATTCTTTACCATTGAGAGATCGGGCCAAAACCGATATATACACGATATTTCAAAAATTTAATAGGCCCGTTATGTTCTCATGGATCAGGCATTGCGTGGTGGTTGTATACGCTCTACCGAGTGCCCTTCGAGTTTGAACTGTGGTGAGTGTAAACATACCATGCCATTAGTCCCATGAGATGCTGTACTGGACTCGGCAAATTAAGCAATGAATTAATAATGAGTGAGTGACAATCTTTGAAGTAAACAGTTGTTGCTTATGAATAGGAAGGTGATAAAAGAGGAGAGTGGATGATATTAAAAACTAAGGTTGAAAGGGAGAAATTTGTGATAAATGAAGGAAGTTGGTGAGGGAAAGGAGTTTATTATCTGTTTAAAATTTTGTTTTGGTGGGAGGTCAGTAAAAATTTGCACCTTGAATGCAAACCTAATAGAGTGCCCCAAAAGAATACAGAATGTGTTTTCATGGACTTTTATGATCACATTTAGAGAGGAAAAGAAGTGGATGCTCAAGAAAATCACCATACTCTTCTCAAACATCTGACATTCAAAGCTCGCTGGCTTATTATTTTCGTCTGCACTTTTTGTATCATCAGCATTACACTGCCCATCCTCAGTTTCCCTGAGTGTATTTAAGAGTCAATCATAATGTGTGGGGACTGGCAACACATAGAACTGGAACGGAGTGAAGTAAGCATGTTACTTTCTTTTTAAAGTTCTCATTGAAGTAATTAACCTCCTTTCTGAAGTCAAATTACCATTCCCTGAAGACCATCTTCGAAGCAGCTTGTTTTTACCTGCAACGTGCCACATACAGGTCTACAAGAGCTCGCTCCGCATGGTTGATGTTCTTTTTGGGGGTCGATTTTTGAAATGTGCACCCATTGATTGGACAACTGCCGGACCCCACCCATTTTTGTCGTTTGACTTCTCCCACTGTGGCACCCACACGGAATAATATGGCCGCCATCTTGGTTTTTTGGGGTGGGCCGAAGACATCAGGCCTGTAGGAATCCACTGATTACATGCTGCCCAGGTTTGTTGCATCAGATTTTCATTGGCTTTGTTTGGATCGAGCGTTACTCACAATAAGGGAACAAGAAAAATCCAATCAATGTCGATATCAAAATAATTGGTAAGGTTTAATCAAGCCCATCAGCATGCACAGCATGTGCCTCTATAAAAGAAAAAACAGCATTAAATAATTTATGAATGGCCCCGTATTGGAGTTAAGCAATCATTGACCGTGTGATGAATCCGTTTGTTCTGATATAACCGCAGAAGCTGACATGAATGAGAGGTGTTGAGTTAATATTTTAATAGTGTATTAAATGTGTGTTTCCCAATCTGCTGTTCATCTTTTGTAAGAATGCTATAAATGCACATTTCACAATCAGCCCGTTATCAGATTTTGTCGCAGGTTATGACCAGAGTGCGGTCATTCTTGTTCCTGACTAACTGATATCAAGATGATAATTTTCCTGGGACTTGGTCAGTTTTCAGAAAACAGAAGTTATGTTACCAATCTAAATCCTCAATACAGCTTCCTTCAGTTGAATTTGAACCCACAACCTCGACAATGTCGTACCATTGTCCGTACCACAGTAAATGACCACATCCAAACACTATCCTTCATATTGCTTGGTTGAAATGCCAATCATTTAAATTGTGCTAGGATCTGAGCTTTGTACAGTATCCTTTAATCTAAATCTGTTGAAAACAATGCATAAAACAGGCTGTACTATCTGCTTGTTTGATGTTAATCCTTGTATATTTCTGTTTCTTTATTAAATAGCAAGCCATTGTGTGTTTTTGTAGCATGAGTAGGATATATGAGGCAATCTAGATTGATGTACACATTTTAATGTTCCTTATTTTGTACAATTAATACCATGATTCGAAAAAATATATACATTTGGTATACCTTGTCGAGGCTTGTAGGAGAGCGAACACACAACATACAGGAAGGGAGGCATGAGACAAGAGGGGTGGGAGTGGGAAGGACAAAACAGTGGGGAACAGAGACATTAGGAGATCTATGGAAGGGAGAGAGATGCGGTGGGGAATATGGGGAATACAAGATGAACATTACAGGGACTTTCAGGAAGGAAAGCAGGGAATTTGAAGGAGGTGGGTTTGGGGTGGATTAATGGGAGATCATAGGTGGTGGTGAACAGCTGTTTTGAAGGCCTGGGGGGAGAATGGGATTGAATAGAGTGAGGGAGTTTATTCCAAAGGCAGGAAAAAAGAGGAATGAAAGAGTGAAGGTGAGCAGTGATTCATGATTTTGGTAGTTTTGCCAGAAGGGGGTTGTTGGTGGACCTCGAGTGCCCTGCGGAAATATGATGGGGGACAAATCGCAGACAGAGCAGGGGGGGCGAGATGAGAGTGGAGATGGTAGAAGACAGAAAGACCACCGACCAGCCTGCGGTGAGAGAGTGAGAGGCCCAAAGACTCAGGCTCATCACGAGAGATGCCAATGATCCGAAATGCCTTGGTTTCCACAGCGTAAAGCCGAGAAAGATGGGAGGCAGGAGCACCAGCCCAGAGGGGAGAGTGTTACTCCATCAGGCTGCAGATGAAAGCTTTGTCAATGGTCAGGAGCTCAGGTGGGCCAAGGAAGGACTTTGCACGATGGAGGATTCCCAGTTGGTAACTGGCTATGGAGGCCAGGTTGGAAATGTGGCTTTCCCAGGAAAGATCATGGCAGATAGTGAGACCCAGAAGCTTTAAGGAAAGGACTTATTCCAGAGGATTGTTGAGAAAGTAGATAGGGGGGGGGTTCTAAACCGTCCTTTTGGAGAGACATAGTGAGAGTGTGCAGTGGGTTGAAGTGTTCATAATATAATAATATATGTTTCCATGCAGGGAACTTAAATACAGGAGGAGGCCATCAGGCCCATCAAAGCCTGTGCTATAGTTGCCAATGTATGGTTGTTTGTCCAAGGCCTATCCTATTTAAATGCTGAGCGTCAAGCAGCACATACCATTTTTAAAGTCTTTGACACGATTTAACCTCTGAAGTGGATGCTCCAACCATTACCCCACTGACTGTGGTAAATTTTACAGCTATCATTAGTTGATAGATATGTTTGCAGTGATTACATCCTTTCATTATGCCTGGTGTTGGCTTTATGGTTAGGCTGGCAGGCTTGGGATTATAGGGTCCTGCATTCAAATCCTGCTCACTTTTTGAATTAATATCAGGTGGGGTTAACTCGGCCCGCCATACTTCTGAGGTCGGCAAAATGAGTGTCAGCATGCTGGTATCCTGTGTCAGAGTGGCGACCCATCCAGGATTGTGCCCAATAGCCAAGGAGACTGCTGAAGCAGCTTCAACGCTCTGCACAGAGTATGGCCCCAATCTCCTCCTCATCCTTTCATCGGTTAAAATCTCAGTTTCATATGAAATGTCAAACTAAGCTGGTCTAATGCATTGTGGTAAATTCATCAGATATTTCCATACATTGCAGTTTTAAAGTTAAACTAGAAGGGCACTCTTCAACGGTGCGATGTCACCAGATATGCCTCCACCCACATAAAAAAAAAATGGCTGCTGAACCACGTGACCGTTGACATCATCAATTTTTTCCTCCATTCAAGTTAGACCGAGATGACCCTCAAAAATTTCCATACTGATCGGA
The DNA here is from genome assembly GCF_056783735.1 of Eptatretus burgeri. NCBI lineage: Eukaryota > Metazoa > Chordata > Myxini > Myxiniformes > Myxinidae > Eptatretus > Eptatretus burgeri. Next base: position 54,162,945 of record NC_140962.1, read on the forward strand.
TAAAGCGGTCAAGGTATGCAATTATGACTTCATAACGAAGCGACCTATGATGTCATCAAACAATAAAAAGAGCAATCGGAGATTACAAACCTCACCAGGATTTGTTTTATGTGGTGTATTTTGTGTGGCGTTTGTGTTCTGGTGTGTTACGTAATTAATAAAAGACATAACAAGAACTGCCACTTTATAACTGCTGGCATTGATGATTGGGTACCAACACGTCCCACTTTGATGCAACCCCGCTTTTATCGGACACCTGACCCTGACACATGGCGTTTATTATTATTCAATTGAATTTAGAATGGGGTTAAAATAAATTCAATTCAAATCAAATGGAAGGCCAAATTGGTGCAATGAGTCCTACATTAGGAGTAACAAAAAAGAACCCGAACAAGTAAAAACCAAAGATGAAGTCATCAGGAGGAACCTGAAAAGGATTCACATTTGAGCTGCTACTCCTCTACCCTAAAATCCATCCAGGCACAGCCAAATGAGCCTTATTCAAGATAAATAAATAAACGAATATATATATATATATATATATATATATATATATATATATATATATATATATATATATATATATATATATATATATATATATATGAACCCAGATCAAAAAAAAAAATAAGAATTCTGGCTGCCAGACTATGCATCCGATCAGGTTGAAATTTAAAACATATATTCCCAATCAATATGAGATCTTAATTGTGAAGTTTCATGTCGATTGATTAAGCCATTCAAGAGAGAATAAAAAAAAAAGATTTTAGCTAAATGCAATATGGCTGCCAGACCATGTGACATCAATGATTCATGAATACCCTGGTATCCCCAAGGCTTGGAGAGCATGTGTGAAGTTTCCCCTCAATTTGTCCAGCTGTTCTGGTGAAGAAGATTTTTGTTAATAGGTTTTATGGTGAATTCAATATGGCTGCCAAAACCATGTGATCTATGACATCTTATGTGTGAACCATTTGTTCCTCACGGATAGTTGGTGATACATGTAAAGGTTCACCTCGATCTATTCAACCACGTCAGAGAAGAGGATTTTTGAAGTTTTGTTTTAAAAAAAATATGGCTGCCGAATCATGTGACTGATGATGTCAATTTTTTTCTGTGGACTATTTTATCCCGAGATGACCCTCAAAAATTTCCATACTGATCAGATGTAGCGTTCTCCATATGCATTTGTGACATCATAACGAAGGCACCTATGATGTCATAAAAAATCACACTTATTCCCCATGAGAAGTACTTGCCATGTGCCAAGTTTCACTTTTTTCCTTAATGTGCTTTCAGAGATGGAGGTCCAAAGTTTTCTGTTTTTCCAACATAGCTGCCTCACCACGTGACCTATGACATCATAATTATCAGAAGAACATTACATGAGTTGTCGCTCTGATGGTGAAAATTTCGTCTCAATCTGATAAGCAGTTGCGGAGAAAAACAAGCAGTGGTGGCGAAGTTCTGTGTGGCCACACAAACAAGGAGACGTCATGCAGAGCATGATACTTCCAAAATCCATACAACAAATTTCACCTCAAAAATAATTTGTGGTTTAATTCAAGGACCAACTATGCAACTCCTCTTCAAATTTCATGTGAATCGGATGAAAATTGAGGATTTTAGAAATACCACCTTCGTTGTTGACTTTTGGCCTATGGTGAACTCAAAAATAGTTGGTGTTTGAGTTCAGTGACCTGATATGCAAATCTTCTCAAATTTCAAGTCAATGGAATGAAAATTGAGGATTTTAGAAATACCTCCTTAGTTGTTGACCTTTAGCCTATGTTGACCTTTTGGTCAATGTTGACCTCATAAATAATTGGTGGTTGAATTCAGTGATCTGAAATATAAATCCTCTTCAAATTTCAAGTCAATCGGATGAAAATTGAGGATTTTAGAAATACCACCTGTCATTGACCTTTGGCCGACGTTCGACCTTTTGACCTCAAAAACAATAGGCTTCTTCCTTATGACAAATGCTACCATGTGGTGAAGTTTCGTGAAGATCGGTTTAAAATTGTGACCTGTAGGCGATAAACAGATAAACACAGACAAACAGACAGAATAACAAAATTGACGAACCAATACGTCTTGAAAAATCAATACAAAAAATCAATACACTTGAAAAATCTTCGATTTTGCAAGTAACAAACAAACGGACCCAAATGCAATACCTTCTCCTCTAGCGAGGATAAAAATCACTTATTTCCCATAGGTAGTACTTGACATGTGGCATTTTTAATTTTTTTTCCATGGAATGATTTTGAAGATACTGAGGTCCAAAGTTTTTCCCTTTTTCCGACATGGCTGCTATACTACGTGACCTATGACGTCGTAGTTATAATTGAAACATTCTACATGAGTAGTTATACGTATGGTGAAAAATTCCGTGTCAATTGGATAAGCGGTTGTTGAGGAAACAGAAAATTAAGACGGATGTACATACGTACAGACGTACAAACAACATGAAAACATCATGCTTCTGGCGACTTCATCAGCAGAGGCATTAAAATTGCTGAACCGTCATTCATGGGACAGCTTAAGAAATACTTAGCATGATCATATGCAATACTAGTTGCATGTTATCAAACAAACCATCTTTTTATCCCAGTGTAAAAAGTGAATTATTTGGGTAATGGCTCACTGTGGGTTAAGCAGAGAAACCATCTATTCGAATCTTGGTTAAATGTCAAATGCACAAAAGCAAACGTACAAATAATTGGCCAAAAATTGTGGAACTTTCTCAATTATTTTGCACCAGCCCAATTTAATGTGTTGGGAATGTTGCTGCTCCATGTGATGTTATATATCACCATATATGAAGGTGTATGGTATATAAATAGGTATTTGTAGCTGTGATTTTACAACTTGGGAGGGTAGAAGGTTGAAGAGGCATCACAAGAAGTACAATAGTGAAAGCTCGTTCAGCTTAGTTATCACTAAGGGAGGTGGTTAAGCTATGGAAGTTGTTCATCAAAACAACCTTCCAGATTTATTTGCAATTTTGCAAAAAAGAACAAAACAGAAATATCCAAGCAAACCAAGCTGGATGAAAATTGAAAAACCATTAGAAGCGATAGTACTGATTGGAGAAATGTTGAGAATCTATAAACATGAAAGTAATCGAAACATTGTATATTGTGCATCAAATGTTATCCACAAAAACTGCACTCGGTATGGTTTTTTTGCCTATATAACAGAATATCCAGCTATCCAGTCAAATGGCTCGAATTTCAAAAATGAAATGTACAGGGTGTCGCAAAAGTCACCTAGGGATTTAGAAATTAAATAACATTTCTGTTTTTTGATAATTTATGATTATTTTTAGATCCTCGTGGAGGATCTCTAAGTCTTACTCACATTGTTCATCTTCTTCTTGTGGACTTTTTTTGTTTCACAGCCTACAGTTTTCATCAAAACTTCCTGAAACTTGGCATATGTATGTAAAAATACCCTGCGCAGACAGTAACCATCTCCGATTTTGAAAATTCCTCCTTGAAAAAAAGTTATGACGTCAAAATATCTCTGCTAATGGAAATCGCCTAAAAATTTATCTCCGAAACTAGGCAAGCTTTTTGAATTATGTTTGCGAGAATCGAACAGGGCATTAGCAGAGATGAATTACCGCACATATGATACATCACTATGACGTCATATCAATTTTTATGATGTCATTCCTATTTTTTGACATTTTTTGTTTCACAACCCAGAGTTTTTATCGGATCTTTGTGAAACTTGCCAAGTATATGCAGAGAGCCCATGCACAGGCAGTAACCATCTCCGATTTTGGAAATTCTTCCTAGAAAAAAAGTTGACATCATAATATCACCGCTAATGGAAATCGCCTATACCGTTATATCCGAAACTAGGCAAGCTGTTTGAATTTTGTTTGCGGGAATCAAGCCAGGCATTAGGACAGATAATTTATTGCAAACCTGATACATCACAATGACGTCATATTCGTTTTTATTATTTCATCATTAAGAGGACGAGGATCTTAGCTCATTTGAGCTTGTTATAACAAAATTTAATTTACAAAATGGAGATAAATTTGCTTTCATTTATGAACAATGATGCAGCTTAGATGTCCTCCATTTTCGGCTTCGCAGGGACGGGCTCTTTCGACAGCATTTTCCATAACAGCGGACAATAACTCTGGCTGTAGCCCTCAAATTTCTGCACAAATGTTGTCCTTGAGCTGCTGAATTGTATGGGGCTTATTGATGTATACACGCTCCTTTAGGTAACCTCAAAGAAAATAATCTGGAGGCATCAAATCAGGAGAACGTGATGGCCAAGAAATTTCTGGATTTCACAAAATTATTCGGTGTCCATGCTCTTTGGGTGAGAATAATTGATTGAAGAAATTGAAAATAAAATTCCACGATTTTGTTTCTTTGTTCACTTGTGAATTTTTCCATGCGTAATTTCCAAATGTTAATCTAAATTCTGAAAAGAAAAGAAAAAGAAATGATTAAAAAACAGAAATGTTATTTAATTTCTAAATCCCAAGGTGATTTATGGGACACCCTGTAGATGAAAGCTATAGAGATGCTACAAACATTGAGAAATGACCTTGGCGTAAGCACTGTGATCAGATGAATCCCATTTCAGTGTGTTGAACAGATGGAAGGCAGTGACTTCATTAACCATTTGACCCCAAATGCATGATGATGCGGGAGGTGCAGACATAGTTTTGATCATCATCAGTTGAGAATAGTTAAGGCCCTCTC
>NC_140962.1:54172683-54192683 GCF_056783735.1 Eptatretus burgeri
GGACCCCTTGTGGTAGTACGAATCCCCAGTGTAATTGTCCTGGTATGTGTGTTTACGAGTGTGCTGAAACGTGTGCATAGCGTGTGTGAGGGAAACACCGAGTGTGGAAGGAACCGCGTGTGTGAGGGAAACACCGGGTGTGAGGAAAACACCTTGTGTGGAAGAAACCGCGTGTGTGAGTGAAATGGCAGCGTGAGTGAAAGGCCTTGTGTGAGAGAAACTGTGTGTGTGAGTGAAATGGCCTGCGTGAGTGAAAGGCCTTGTGTGAGAGAAACCGTGTGTGTGAGTGAAAGGCTTTGTGTGAGAGAAACCCCATTTGAGTGAAATGGCATGCATGAGTGAAAGGCCATGTGTAAGAGGAACCATGTGTGTGAGGTCACTGTATGAAAGGGAGATGACGGTTGGTGTGCGGGAACACGCAACCGCATGCCCGAATGAGAGTGTAATGATAAGGTGTGTGAGCGTCATGGCACGCGGGAGTCCATGCGTGGAATGGTGACAAAGACAGCACCAGATGGGGGACGAAGGCCGAGTAGCAGCCGTAGCTGTTTTGGGGACCATGTCGGATTTGCACGGCAGCGCGCGCGGGGTCCGTGCTGTGCTTTGCACGAGGCCGTCGCGTGCGTGCCTGCGCGAGTGAAATCCAGTCCGGAAACGCACGCGGTGGATGTTAGCCAATCCCGCGGACGGACAGAAGCTAGCCTGGGATATGAATTTGGAACGGATGGGTTCTCCAGGCAAGCGTGCGGGTAAAGCTCCATGAGCAGAGCACATGTGCTCGCGTGGGGAACCCATCAAAATGCTAGGCTTGCTTGGGATGCGCAGGGTGACGTCGTGGCTGCATGGTTGGAATCCGGCAGTGGGGAAATCCCTGCCGGATGTTACCGTCCAAAAGGGACGAGGTGCGCAAAGCTCGAACAGCTGCCATATCGTCATGGAAAAAGAGCGCAGGTTGCGAGTTGCCGTGCTGGTGCACGCATAGACAAAAAAAGAGCAAAGCAAGCCTCACCGTTTCGGGTGACAGGATTCCCTGGGCAGGGGTGGAAGACCCCCTGCCTTGGGCACAGGAATAGCAGTCGTTAAGGGGAAGGGTTAGTTTAGTTAGACCGGCTTCATGGGGCATGGACAAGTCCTCATGGGGCCCGTGGAATGGATTAGTTAGAGGGATTGTAGTTTAGATTTAGGAAAAGGGAAATGATTTTTGGATTTGGAGACAATGACAGGCCTTGAATGGGGAGAGGGGACATAGCTTAGCTTTGTAGGTTAATTAGAATGTGCTATAGTTTAAGGGACGACGAGGGAGCACGAGGTAGTTGAGGGATTTATTAAGAAGAATGGCAGTTTTCAGCGATGTGAGTTGAGAAATGAAAGGAAACAGGTTGAGTGAGTGAGGGCCAGCGGGCCTGAGTGTATGGAGTGAATGTGGTATGCATGGTGCGATGAGTGATTGGGGGGAGGAGTGATTCCCACCCAAGGGACCCCAGGGTTAGTGTAAAGTGAGTTAGTGGGTTAGTCAAATTGACAAAATGGAGGTCGTTTTGCTGTTGGTGCTAATGTAGGCTCGAAACATGTTTGGAGGGGTGCAGGAGTCCTGTTGACGGCTGGGAACGTGGCTGCGAACGGTGAGTATCGCTTAGTGGGTACCCCGGGCACCGGGCTAGTCGGCCGCGGTAGGCCAAGGGCCCAAAAAGGGCCGAGATAGCGTAGTGGGCACGGGTGGGCCCGCATGATGCGGGGCCCGTGGCACCAATATCCACGTGGGCAGTGTTGTGGGTACAGGCACCTGGGAAAAGGGGCCTGTGGCACCAGCCTGCCACATGAGCATCGAGGGGGAGTAGCCAGGGAGGGCACCATCCATCCATCCATCCATCTGCACATGGAGACTGCATTGAGCAGCCCGTGCACCGTGTTTTACATCCATTCATCCATCTGCACACGGGGACTGCATTGGTGCAGCCCGTGCACCGTTTTGTGTTCACTGCGCTCATTTCAAGAGGGAGGCCTAAGAATGCATTGGGCAGCCGGCCACATTCCCTGTTCATACCTGCATTTGTTTCATGAGCCAGAGACTGCATTTGGGCAGCCTGGCTCCCTGCTTCAAAAATGGCCTGTGGGATGGCGCATAGCCGCCGGGTTGGGGTGAGTTGCCTTCAGTAGCTGAAGAAACAAACAAAAAGAAGGAAGAACGTACCAGAAACGGGCCATTTTGAACACGGCCCCAAAGATGTTTTGCCTTCAAGCTGCTGAGCACTGAAACACCGTTGACATTGCTATGTGCCTTTTTGGTTCGTGTAAATATATAACCTGGGCCATGGTTAGTGTAAATGTATAAGGTTAAGTTAAGGGTAAATTGTACATGAGTGTGCTCCCCCTGCATGTTTTTTCTTAGCGCCGGCAATTTAGTTAAGTCGTCTGCATGAGTGAGTTTGATTAGTTAGTTAGTTACTCAGCCCGTAGGTTATTTACTTTTGGGACACGGATATACCAAATGTCGCACTCAGGGATCCGAAGGGAAATCGTACTAGGGGAAACTTACACATGAAGGCACACAAAAATTCGACGACTCGGGATGAGTCTGTAAAAAGGGGAGGGAGTAGTGTTACGGTTGTGGAAATTCACAGAACACCATTTAGGTTTCCCAGAGATCAGTTATGTCAATAAGTGTGTGTTCAAATTAGATTTCCCTACCGATGTCAAAAGGGAATTTGTGTGCAGGGCTGTGAATCTTCAGTTAGCCGTTATTCTTTTGCTGTCTTTATTTTGGAACAACCAGCTCCTCCAAAACAACAACCACCACTGCCTTCACAACAACCACCTTCACCACAACCGCATCTCCTCACACCTCCTCCAAAACAACAACCACAACCGCCTTCACCACAACCACCTTCTCCACAACCGTCAACATCCCCACAGACAACGGCCCCCACCCCCCCCCCCCAATGAATAACATTTCCGCCAACCAACGCGGTGGATCTCAACACTCCAAAAGTGGACAAGAACGAAAGCTATGGCAAAGGCAACGGCAGTGAAAAGGTCCCGATTCACCAAGGGAAAATGCCCTTTCTGGAAGATTCGCTCACGCGCCGGGAAGGGAGGGGGCGAGGCTCCATGGCTATAAAATGGAAGCGCGGGTTGACGCCGAGGTAGTTGTAGAGAGTTGTTGTAGAGAGTGGTTGGAAGAGAGTCATAAAAGAAAGTCGTTGTTGACCAGTTGAGTTGGGAGCTGGTGGAGTCCAGTGGAGTCAGGAGCTGGTGGAGTCCAGTCGCGTGGTGACGAACCATCGAGGGTCGCCCAGCGAGTCACCACGAGGGTTGCAGGTAACCAGCACGGCCTCTCGGAACTCTTGCGGTCTCCACAGCTCCGCGAGCATTAAAGGCCTACGGGTCCTGTTCTGCACTTTCCTTTCCTGGGTTTTCTTTGTATGAAAGTTGTGGCGCCATGTCTGCGAACTAGAAGTCTTAAGTGAATGTAAATAATAAATAGACAAACGGCTGTAGGTCTTTGTTTACTCGTGTCCTGTCCCCATTCCCCCATTCAATGCATATGTCTCGTGTGTGAAATAAATGTCATTGTTTAAATGTTCACCTGTTCGTTGCATCCTTTCCTGTCATTGACTGCCATTATTACATACGGAATATTAGCTGGCTTTTAATGGCCGATAAGATAATCGGGTCCAAGGGGGCCTCGCGATAAAACACCGCTCGGCAAATCGCAAACGGAGCGAGCTGCTAAAGCGGCTCCTTTCCAAGCAGGTCCCGTTGAGGTACAATCTCTCGGTAGTCTGCCCGTGCAAATAATTAGGTAAATTGACCATTCGGCGATCGGACCCTGCAGCGTGCGGGTAGAGTATTGACAAGGTTGTGGTGTGCTTTAAAAACACACCGTAGCTGGATTTTGGCGTTGATCCGGAAAGCTCCGACTGGATTGCCCGTCCGGTGGGCGCGTGCAGCCGCGATTAGTTAAAAGCTGTTGCCCGCACGCCGCACAACAATATATATATATATATATATATATATATATATATATATATATATATATATATATATATATATATATATATATATATATATATAATATATACATACAGTGGGGAGAACAAGAATTTGATACACTGCCGATTTTGCATTTTCCCCACTTCCAAAGCACGTAGAGGTCTGTAATTTTTATCATAGATACACTTCAACTGTGAAAGACGGAATCGAAAACAAAAATCCTGAAAATCACATTGTATGATTTTTGAATAATTAATTTGCATTTTATTGCATGAAATAAGTATTTGATCACCTCCCAACCAGTAAGAATTCCGGCTCTCACAGACCTGTGAGTTTTGTCTTTAAGAAGCCCTCCCATTCTCCACTCATTACCTGTATTAACTGCACCTGTTTGAACTCGTTATCTGCATAAAAGACAGCTGTCCACACTCAATCAATCAGACTCCAACCTCTCCATAATGGGCAAGACCAGAAAGCTGTCTACGGACATCAGGGACAAAATTGTAGACTTGCACAGGGCTGGGATGGGCTACAGGACAATAGGCAAGCAGCTTGGTGAGAAGTCAACAACTGTTGGCTCAATTATTAGAAAATGGAAGAAGTTCAAGAAAACAGTCAATCTCCCTTGGTCTGGGGCTCCATGCAAGATCTCACCTCGTGGAGCCTCAATGATCACGAGAAACGTGAGGGATCAGCCCAGAACTACACAGCAGAACCTGGTCAATGACCTGAAGAGAGCTGGGACCACAGTATCAAAGAAAACCATAAGTAACACACTATGCCGTCATGGATTAAAATCCTGCAGCGCACGCAAGGTCCCTCTGCTCAAGCCAGCGCATGTCCAGGCCCGTCTGAAGTTTGCCAATGACCATCTGGATGATGCAAAGGAGGAATGGGAGAAGGTCATGTGGTCTGATGAGACCAAAATAGAGCTTTTTGGTTTAAACTCCACTCGCCGTGTTTGGAGGAAGAAGAAGGATGAGTACAACCCCAAGAACACCATCCCAACCGTGAAGCATGGAGGTGGAAACATCATTATTTGGGGATGCTTTTCTGCAAAGGGGACAGGACAACTGCACCGTATTGAGGGGAGGATGGATGGGGCCATATATCGCGAGATCTTGGCCAACAACCTCCTTCGCTCAACAAGAGCATTGAAGATGGGGCGTGGCTGGGTCTTCCAGCATGACAACGAGCCGAAACACACAGCCAGGCAACTAAGGAGTGGCTCCGTAAGAAGCATCTCAAGGTCCTGGAGTGGCCAAGCCAGTCTCCAGCCCTGAACCCAATAGAAAATCTTTGGAGGGAGCTGAAAGTCTGTGTTGCCAAGCGACAGCCCCGAAACCTGAAGGATCTGGAGAAGATCTGTATGGAGGAGTGGGCCAAAATCCCTGCTGCAGTCTGTGCAAACCTGGTTAAGAACTGCAGGAAACGTCTGATCTCTGTAATTGAAAACAAAGGTTTCTGTACCAAATATTAAGTTCTGTTTTTCTGATGTATCAAATACTAATTTCAACCTATAAAATGCAAATTAATTATTTAAAAATCATACAATGTGATTTTCAGGATTTTTGTTTTCGATTTCATTTTTCACAGTTGACGTGTACCGATGATAAAATTTACAGACCTCTACGTGCTTTGTAAGTGGGAAAACCTGCAAAATCGGCAGTGTATCAAATACTTGTTCTCCCCATATATATATATATATACATATATATATATATATACATATATATATATATACATATATATATATATATATATATATATATATATATATACATATATATATATATATATATATATACATATATATATATATATATATATATATATATACATATATATATATATATATATATATATATATATATATATATATATATATATATACATATATATATACATATATATATATATATATATATATATATATATATATATATATATATATATATATATATATATATATATATATAGACATATATATATATATATATATATATATATATATATATATATATATATATATAGACATATATATATATATATATATATATATATATATATAGACATATATATATATATATATATATATATATATATATATATATATATATAGACATATATATACATATATATATATATATATATATATATATATATATATATATATATATATATATATATATATATATATATATATATATATATATATATATATATAGACATATATATATATATATATATATATATATATATATATATATATATATATATATATATATATAGACATATATATATATATATATATATATATATATATATATCTATATATATATGTATAGATATATCTTTATATATATATAGACATACATTCACTCATATATATATATATATAGACAGATATATATATACATATATATATATATATATATTTATATATATTTATATATATATATATATATATATATATATATATATATATATATATATATATAGACATATATATATATATATATATATATATATATATATATATATATATATATATATAGACATATATATATATATATATATATATATATATATATAGACATATATATATATATATATATATATATATATATATATATATATATATAGACATATATATATATATATATATATATATATATATATATATATATATATATATATATATATATATATATATATATATATATATATATATATATATATATATATATATATATATATATATATATATATATATATATATATATATATATATATATATATATATATATATATATATATAGACATATATATATATATATATATATATATATAGACATATATATATATATATATAGACATATATATATATATATATATAGACATATATATATATATATAGACATATATATATATATATATATAGACATATATATAGACATATAGACATATATATATATATATATAGACATATATATATATATATATATATATATATATATATATATATATATATAGAGATATATGTATATATATATGTATATGTATATGTATATATATGTATATATATATATATATATATATATATATAGACATATATATATATATATATATATATATATATATATATATATATATATATATATATAGACATATATATATATATATATATATATATATAGACATATATATATATATATATAGACATATATATATATATATATATATATATATATAGACATATATATATATATATATATAGACATATATATATATATATAGACATATATATATATATATATATAGACATATATGTATATGTATATGTATATATATATGTATATATATATATGTCTATTAAAAGGCTGACGCACAACGATTCGAATCATAACTGCCGTAGAAATGGAAGTGTCAACATCGCAGTCACACCTTGGCGATCTTGCCAGCATATGCCGACCTCAGAAAAATGTGTCTAAAACGTTGGAGCACGTCAAATACGGTATGAGTAAGTTTGGTATACGTGAGTACAACGCTAAAGCACGCTATCATACGTCATAGTAAGTAGAGTACGTCAAGAAATTTTAAACATGTTCAAAATTTTACGACGTACTTGGCGTATGACACATGTTCCGCATGCGATGGGGATAAGTTGTACACACGATATGCGGACGCTTACACACGTCCACAAAGGCTACTTATAAGCCACTCATAAGTCGAAACATGTCGCGGTAATGTGTTTTTTTTTGTGAAACTTATTTCTAACTTGTGTTTGACGTGCTTTGAACCAATTATTTACGTAGTCCCAACACACATCGACGTATGTAGACGTATTCCAATGACGTCTTCCGGTCAACAAAAAAAATAAATGAATGTGTTTCTAACTTACAACTGCCATATAAAGACGTGTTCCCAGCGATTTTGGGAATTGGTATATAAAAATGGTGTTCATAAAAGGGGAACCCAACAGTGTTTTCGAGTCCTTTTTGAGTCGATGTCCATGTCAGCAGTAACAGTATCAGTAACAGTATCAGTATCAGTATTAGTATCAGTATTAGTATCAGTATTAGTAACAGTATCAGTATTAGTATTAGTAGTAGTATTAGTATTAGTAGTAGTTTGTTCATGTTGGCAGTAGTAGGTGAGTGTGAGGGGGAGGGTGTGGGTTATGATGGATCCTCCTTGCGTCCGCGTGTCCACGGGTAGGAGACATCTTTGCACCAATGTTCGAAGTTCTTCGCGGCTAATTTTTTATGGGGCTTTTTCACCAATGAGCTATAGCTTGTTTTTACGATTAAGGTCTATTCATAACGGGTTGGACAAATGCACAATGAACTAATAATGTGCATAGAGCGCTTCGATAACTTATAGATACGGTATACCAACGAATTATTATCGTGTAGCCGGCGTTCACAAACTATGCCCAACGATAGCCTAACTTATCCATATCGTGCGGCAGTTTATCTTTGCCGGTGACGTAGAGTTTGCTATTCATCGGCTGCCACTCAACGATTTAAATGGCTGCATCTCCACTCTTGAAAGTAGACGCTTGCGCTCAACAATTGGATTTTTTTTACACTCAACGACTTTTAAACGGTACCACTCAACTATTTTCATTGTTTACAATGAACGATTTAAATTGCTGTCACTCGCCTTTGTTTTTTGACGCTGGGGTTTGGAAATTTGAAGCGTTTCTTCTGACTGTGTTAAAACGCTCAAACTCGACTATTTTAAATAGACGCTGCCGATGGACAATTGGAATCATAGCCAAGCTAGACATCGAAGTGTGAACATTCTCGTCATGCCGAAGAAAAGTTTGAAGAATGCTGCAAATAAGTGTCCTGGCCGTGGCCGTGGACGCTGACGCAAGGACGATCCATTATACCGATGTCTTTCAGCCTATGAGTAACTTAAAAGTTATGTCTGTAGACGTGTGGCAACGATCGCGTAACGTGCCAACAACACGTTAATCATAGGTGAGAAATAAGTTTCGGGTACGCTAAACATTACCTCGGCGTGTCTCAACTTATGATTAACTTACAAGTAGCATGTGTTGACGTCTGTCAACAATCGCAGACCATGCATACAACTTGTGGCCAGCGTAGCGGAACGTGTGAGTCATACGCCGGCATACGTCGTGAAATTTCAATCATGCAAAAATTTGAGGACAACCGAAAAGTACGTTTAAAGCCAGCGTACAACGACGTATGGCAGTGTTTTTCAGCGTGCTCTCAATGTTATCAAAGCTTATCCATAACGCATTCAATGTGTGTCAGCGTTTTAGAAAAATTTTTCAAAAATCGGCATACGTTGGCTAAAACTTCAAGGTGTGACTGGGCCTTTAACAACGTTTTAGTGAAGTGTTTGCTTGAGTGCTTAGGCTACTTGGCAAGCGCTCTCCAAGCTGCTTGGTTGTTTGTTTCAGTAAAAGTATCCGTGCTCTCAAGGGAACATCGATTAGACAGACATACGTTTCCGCCTGTGTTGGGCCCTGCAGTGCTGTGCGGTTGGTGTTTCAGGAGGCGTCTCATCCGCTGAAAATGTGCAATTTTATTTTTTACAGGATATGGCTTTTTCAACCTTTTTTGCGATCTCCTAATATAATCCACCCCTCACTTCGACATCGATATATATATATATATATATATATATATATATATATATATATATATATATATATATATATATATATATATATATATAATAAGGTCCATCCAACCAGGTGTTTGCTGTGATTTGGTTGTGAAGGCAGAGAGCACAGATCGACATTTTGTGTTCTGGGCCTTGATAGATTTTTCAATTGAATTTTCCTCATTTCCCACTTGAATTCCTTTTTCGAAGAACTCTGTTTAAAGGTAAATCTTTGTGTTTGTAGTTTTTATGTATTTTATTCGTGTGAATGTATATAAACTGTACTACCATTATGGAAGTGTGTACGTGCAAGTTGCTGCCGTTGCCTGCTATCTCCACATGTGGGTGGGTTTCAGGAAGTGAAACCGAGACCTGCCACGTCTCAACGTGTATGTATGTGTGTGTGTCGTTGATTAGTATCTTCACATGTGGGTTTCAGAATGTGGAATGGAGTCCTCCAAGGGCAGGCTCAAAGTATCCACCTTCATTTCGGTAAGGGGTTTTCGATTCATGGACCAAGCTGTGAAGTTTTCTGTTTTCAAAGTTTTGTGCCGAGGTCCTCTCAACACGCTGGCAGTTCGGGTTTCCCTCTGTAATATTCCTCTGTTCATGAAGAACACAAAACTGCTTAACAAACTCAACAAACTTGGTTCTGTTGTTTCTTCAGTTACTATGATTCCTTTACGAGGGAAAAGTAGCTATTTAAAATATATCTTGTCCTTTCGTCGTTTTGTTTATATGATTTTACCACATGGTGCAACCTCATTAAATGCGGTATTGCCCTTCAAGGTCGAAGGGTACACTTATAGAGTCTTTGTCCCCACAGTCCCTAGTTTGCTTTAAGTGTGGCCAATATGGTAATTTAAAAGACTCCTGCCCGAATAGGTCCACAAGTGGAGTCATGAGCCTGGCTGATGATCAACAATAGGGTGCGACTGAGATCATTGTGGATAGTGTTAATTGAATGGGTGCTGAGAGCTCCATTAAAGACAAACAGAAAAATAGGAAAACAACCCTCTCATCTTCCACAAATCTCAACGAGCCAGACAATAAGGTCTTGGCTAGTCCCCCAACCTTCGCTCAAGTGGTTAGTAAAGAAGCACAACCTCTTCCTCAGCAGTCACCTCCAACTGAAGTCATTCCTCAACCTCCTCCACTTTCAGTCAGTTGAGGATCGTGTGATAAATACCGGGAACTTACGTGTTGTTCAGACAGCAATCGAGTCTCTTGGGTGTTCTGAGGTTCAACCTCCATGTGAGGTTGAGCCTCCATGTTTGTGGCTTGTTGAACCTTGTGTTGATCACTTCCCCCCCCTCCCTCTCTGGGGAGCAGCGAATGTGTACTAACTCTTGATCTGTCTGTGATTGACTCATCTATTGAGGCAGCTGAGTCTTATCAGGCTCATGTGCAGCAGAATGCTCATGATGAAATCTCAGAGTGTTGCTTTGATGAGCCCGTTTCTTCGGCAATGGATTCTCAATGCAATGATTGTGACTTTGATGGGGGTTCTTCTGTTGCCTCACTAAAGGCCCGGTCACACCTTGACGTTTTAGCCAACGTATGCCGATTTTTGAATTTTTTTTCTAAAACGCTGGCACACGTTGAATACGCTATGGGTAAGTTTTCATAACATTGAGAGCACGCTGAAAAACACTGCCATACGTCGTTGTACGTTGGCTTTAAACGTTGTACTTTTTGGTTGTCCTCAAATTTTTTCATGCTTGAAATTTCACGACGTATGCCGGCATATGACTCACACGTTCCGCTACGCTGGCCACAAGTTGTATTCACGGTCTGCGATCGTTGACAGACGTCAACACATGCTACTTGTAAGTTAATCATAAGTTGAGACACGCCGAGGTAATGTTTTGTGTACCCGAAACTTATTTGTAACCTATGATTAACGTGTTGTTGGCACGTTACGCGATCGTTGCCACACATCGACAGACGTTACTTTTAAGTTACTCATAGGCTGAAAGACGTCAGTATAATGGATCGTCCTTGCGTCAGCGTCCACGGCCACGGCCAGGACACTTATTTGCAGCATTCTTCAAACTTTTCTTCGGCATGACGAGGATGTTCACACTTTGATGTCTAGCTTGGCTATGATTCCAATTGTCCATCGGCAGCGTCTATTTAAAATAGTCGAGTTTGAGCGTTTTAACACGTTCAGAAGAAACGATTAAAATTTCCAAACCCCAGCGTCAAAAAACAAAGGCGAGTGACAGCAATTTAAATCGTTCATTGTAAACAATGAAAATAGCTGAGTGGTACCGTTTAAAAGTCGTTGAGTGTAAAAAAAAAATCCAATTGTTGAGCGCAAGCGTCTACTTTCAATAATGGAGATGCAGCCATTTAAATAGTTGAGTTTATCATTTAAATCGTTAAATCGTTAAACGCAAGGACGATCCATCATAACCCACACCCTCCCCCTCACACTCACCTACTACTGCCAACATGAACAAACTAATACTAATACTCATACTGATACTGATACTGTTACTGCTGACATGGACATCGACTCAAAAAGGAACTCGAAAACACTGTTGGGTTCCCCTTTTATGAACACCATTTTTATATACCAATTCCCAAAACCGCTGGGAACACGTCTTTGTATGGCAGTTGTAAGCTAGAAACACGTTAATTTTTTTTTTTTGTCGACCGGAAGACGTCATTGGAATACGTCTACATACGTCGATGTGTGTTGGGACTACGTAAAGAATTGGTTCAAAGCACGTCAAACATAAGTTAGAAATAAGTTTCGCGTAAAAAAGACATTACCGCGACGTGTTTTGACTTATGAGTAGCTTAGAAGTAGCCTTTGTGGACGTGTGTAAGCGTCCACATATCGTGTGTAAAACTTATCCCCATCGCATGCGGAACGTGTGTCATACGCCGAGTACGTTGTAAAATTTTGAACATGTTTAAAATTTCTTGACGTACTCTACTTACTACGACGTATGATAGCGTACTTTAGCGTTGTACTCACGTATACCAAACTTACTCATACCGTATTTGACGTACCCCAACGTTTTAGACACATTTTTCTTAGGTCGGCATACGCTGGCAAGATCGCCAAGGTGTGACCGCGATGTTGACACTTCCATTTCTACGGCAGTTATGATTCGAATCGTTGTGCGTCAGCCTTTTAATAGGCTACGTCACGACATCGTCGGCGATGCGTGCAACGCGCTATGCCTAAGTTAGACTATCGTTGGGCATCGGTTGTGTAGGCCGCCAACAGGTTCAGCATTCGTTGGTATAAGTTATCTATAACACAACGAAACGTTCTGTGTCCGTTACCAATGCGTTATACATAAGACCAAGTCGCTATGAATACGTCCGAATCTTTAATAAAAAACATCAAAAGTTCAACGTAAGCCAGCGTTTTACATACATTTTAATACGTTGCCATCGCTGGCTAAAACGTCAAGGTGTGACCGGGCCTTAAGTGATGGTGAGGCTGACTTCCCGTTAGAGCGTGTCTGGAGATTCCATCCCTCCTACTGAAATCATGGATTTCTTTCAAAAAAATTATCATAAAAGGCTCGTGAAAATTAGCAATTTCTTCGCTGATACTTGCACCTTCATTATTGGTGCTCAGGGTGTTGTACAATAATCTGCAACCCTTCATGTTTCGGAAAACTCGCTTAAAAGATTGAAAACGTATCTTGTTACAGCAAGGAAATAATTAAACATGTAATGGTTGAGTTGCTGCTTATGGCTTCATGAACATAGCCAGTTTGAATATTAATGGTGGACGCAGTCAGCTGCATCAGTCGCAGACTGTGCAATTTGCTAGGAAGGAAAAAAATTGATATCCTCTTATTACATGAGACTCGTGCCACTCCAGACTGTATGGCTGATTGGCAGCAACAGCAGAATGGCACTTGGTTTTTTAGTAATACAGATTCTGTGAGCGCACATATTGCTTTTTTGTTAATCCACGTATGTCTGTCTCTCCCCCTATTTTTAAATAAATCATCCCAGGCTATCTCGCCTCTGGTGCAGATAATTGAGCATCAGCAACACTTCTTGGATGAAAACATTAGTCTTAGTGAACTTAACACTGCGCTGGATGGCCATGTTGACCATAAGGCTCCTGGCTTTGATGGGTTGCCAGCTGAATTTTATAAAACTTTCTGGGATATGCTGGGCCCTGCTTTGCTTTCAGTTTCTTTTTATATACAGCCTCCATGAGGGCTTATTACCCCTGAGTTGTCGACGTGCAGTTGTTTGCCTTATCCCTAAGAAGAGGGATCTGCACCTGAAACAGAACTGGTGCCCAATATCTCTTCTCTGTGCAGATTATAAGATTTTTATGAAAGCACATGCTAACTGCGTGAAGACTGTTTAAAGCACGGTTATACATCAGGATCAATTGCATTGTGTTATGCACAGATCTCTTTTTTATTGATGAGGAAAAGGCTTTTGACTCTGTTAACCATGAACATTTGTTTTACATTTTAAAACAATTTGGTTTTGGGCCATCTTTTATTTATTGTGGAATTTTATCATATAGTAACATTTTTAGCTTGATTAAAGTCAACGATTGTCTCTATCTACATTTGCGGATGGGAGGGGAATTCGGCCACATTGTCCCTTATCTGGAATCTTGTAGTCTCTTTTCATCGAGCCCCTTTTGATTCCTTTACGATCCTCTCATGGGATTTCCAGTGACTCCTTCAGAAGAGCCCGTTATTGTGTCCAGTTTATGCTGATGATGTATGTGTTCCTGTTCACAACAACAATGATATTACTATGTTGTTTGAGTGTCTTCATGTCTACTCTCAAGCATGTACAACACCAATCAATTGGTGTCAATGTAAAGTGGTTTGGGTCGGCGACACGACACCTTCTGGCCTTCCAACTCCTCCTATGAATTTGACATGGGCAAAAGAAGGTGTGAACTACCTTAGTGTTTATCTTGGTACCTCTGGCTTTGTCAAAATGAATTAGGATGGTTTGCTCCACAGAATTAACAATAAGCTGAATAGATAGAGAGGAATTTTGTCAACTTTGTCTTTCAGAGGTCATGCCTTGGTCATTAACAACCTAGTTGCCCCTCTGCTATGGCATAAGATGATTGTCCTGCAGCCACCTGTAACATTGGTGTCATTGATCCAAAAATGTTTGCTTGACTTCTGGGATCGAAAACATTGGCTTAAGCCAGAGCCTATTGGTCATGGACTTGTGGACATTCTCTGTCGGATGATGGCCTTCTGTATATCTACTGCTCGTCGTTTTATATTTCTGGAGGCCTCGCCCTGGAAATCCACTGCGAGCCTTATATTGCAACAAGCTGGTATGCTGGGCTACAACCGTGAACTCTTTTTCATGGAACTGCAACATGTTAATGCCTTGTTGCTCCCTGACTTCTACCAAGATGTCCTGTACACCTGGCTGTTCATATCAATAACTTGGCAAATGGAGACATATAACAGCAAAACGTTCCTTCAAGAACACCTTTTCTACAATGCTCTTTTTCCTGAAATTCCTCGCTCATGTACCTTCATGCAGATTTCTTACTCAAGTGATTTCTTTTTGGGTGTTGGTGTGATCACAACGTGCGACCTTCATGATTGCGATAGGAACAGCTGGTTCTCTGCAGGATATATTCAAGAAAAAACTGGTATCAGACCTTTGAGGAGTGTCGCCCAGGTAATGCAGGAAGTCCTGCAAGTTTTTAGGTGCTTTGGCCTGAGCTTCACCACTGACATTGGTGATCACCATACACCACGACAGATATGTTCTTGCTCTAACTTGCCCGCTAATAACTCCACAATATCTATTTTGTTGTCCTCATCACCACTCTCCAGTAAAGACAAAAGAAGACTACCATTTGTGCCTTTCAATTTGATTTCCCTCATTACGGCTTGCCTCATTTGGGGCTCAATGGAAAGTAAAACTGCCTTCTGGGCTTCCCTCCCATCCGCAATGGTCTGTGATGTATATTTCACCAATTGTTAAAAGGACTGGTGATATTCCATGGAGACTCGCCCATATGGTGCTGCCTTCTAATGTTTTACGACATTTGTTCAACAAAATTAACAGAGAGGCATGTCCTTTCTGTATGCTCTCTGAAGACCTTTTCCATGCATAAGTAGATTGTGCAAGACTGACGTCTTTTTTTGAGTTATTAACACTGCTTTTACACAGGATGATTTTTTTCTTTCTCTGTGCGTTTTTTTGTTTTTGGAATACCACTTGGTTGTAAAAAGAGCTCAGAAACCACTCTTGTCAATTTCTTGATTTCTATTGCAAAACTGGCAATCTACAAGAAAATAAAAGCAAAGTTCCTTGCAAATGCTGATATTTTATGTGACGTAGTGGTAGTCTTTAAGGCTCTTGTGATGGCGAGGCAACGTATGGAGTTCTTTTTTTGTCAAATGAAAGATGATTTGCAAACCGTTGTGCAAAAATGGTGTGTAAAGGGAGTTTTTTGTAAAGTTAATAATGGTGTATTGAATTTCTTATTATAGTGTCAAAGACGGGTTTTTTTTTTCTCTTTGGTGTTGTTGGGTTGCACATGTTTGGAACTTTAGTGATTTTGTGATGATTTGTATGACTTGTGTGATTTTCTTACTTTTATAAATAAAAGAGCTTCAAAAGTCGCTCTCTCTTTCCCCCTCACAGTGAAGTGCAACGTTTGTTGAGGTGTCGTTCTCCCCACCTCCCGCTGAACTCTCCTTTCATCACCCTCAACTCCTCCCCTTCTCCCTCTCACCGTAATCCTGCTTTCTCTCTCTCTCTCTCTCTCTCTCTCTCTCTCTCTCTCTCTCTCTCTCTCTCTCTCTCTCTCTCTCTCTCACTCTCACTCTCTCTCTCACTCTCACTCTCCTCTCACTCTCACTCTCACTCTCACTCTCACTCTCACTCTCTCTCTCACTCTCACTCTCTCTCTCACTCTCACTCTCACTCTCTCTCTCTCTCTCTCTCTCTCTCTCTCTCTCTCTCTCTCTCTCTCTCTCTCTCTCTCTCATATATAATATAAATATATAAATATATATAAAAATAATATATAAATATGTATAAATATGTATAAATAATAAATGGTGTGTGTGTATTAAATATTAATGAAATATGTGTGTGTGTGTGTAAATATATTAAATGTGTGTGTGTGTGTGTGTGTGTGTAAATGTGTAATGTGAAATAATGTGTGTAAATATTAAATGTGTGTGAAATATGTATAATAAATATGTAAATATATTAAATATGTGTAAATAATATGTAAATATGTATAGTAAATATGTGTGTGTAATAATAATAAATATGTATAATAAATAATAATATGTGTATGTAAATATGTAAATATGTGTAAACAATAATAATAATAATATGTAAATATGTAAATATGTATGTAGAAGATATATATGTAAATAATATGTAAATATGTGTATATAAATATGTATGTAAATAATAATAAATAATATGTAAATAATAATAATGTGTAAATAATATGTAAATGTATATAGAGTAATAATAAATGAAATAATATGTGTAAAATAATAATGAAATATTAATAAATATTAATAAATAATGTGTGTAAATAATAATGAAGTATGTGTGAAATGTGTGTGATAATGTGTGTAAATGTGTGTAAATAATAATGTGTGTGTGTGTAAATATGTGTGTAATGTCTCTTGAATAATAATAATAATAAATAATATGTAATATTAAATAATAATAAATAATATGTAATAATAATAAATAATAATAATAATAAATAATAAAATAATAATAATAAATAATAATAAATAATAAATAATAATAATAAATATGTAAATAGTAATGTAAATAATAATAAATAATAAATAATAATATAAATAATAATATGTAAGTAATAATATAATAATATGTATATAATAGGCTAATAATGTGAATAATAATAAGTAATAAATAATAATAAAATGATAATAATAAGATATATTGTATGAAGTAATATTAATAAATATTAATAAATAATAATAATAAATAATAATAAATGTGTGTAAATAATGAAATGTGTGTGTGAAATGTGTGTGTGGAGTGTGTGTGGAAATGTGTGTCGTGTGTCGTAATGAAGTAATGATGTGTGTGTGTCAAGTAATGAAGTAATGTGAATGATAATGAGTAATGAGTATATTAATATTAAGTAATGTAAAGTGTGTGAATGTGTGTAAAATGTGTGTCGTGTGTGTGAGTAATGGTGTATTATTAGTGTGTGTGTGGGCCAATAATGAATATTAATGTGTGTGTAATGAAATGATGATATTAATGATAGTGTGTGAGTAATGATAAATGATATGTAAAGTAATAGATATTAATGAGTAATGAGTAATGAAGTAATGTGTGGAAGTAATGGTAATAGATATTAATGAGTAATGAAATGTGTCAGCGTAAATGATAATGAAGTAGTAATGAATGATGATATTATGTAAGATGTGTGTGTTAGTAGATGATAATGATAGTAATAGATATTATTGATAGATATTATTAGTAGTAATGAGTAATGACGTAATGGTATTAATGGGTAATGATATTAATGAATGTGTGTGTGTGTGAATATTAATGAGGTAGTAATGAGTAATGAGGTAATGAGCGTAATGAGTAATGAAGTAATGAAGTATTTGTGTGGAAGTATTGATATTATTGAGTAATGATGATAATTGTGTGTCGTGTGTGTGGAATATGTGTGGAAATGATGAAATGTGGAAGTAATGGGTAATGATAAGATGATGATGAATGATGATAGATGATAGTGTGTGTGAAGAATGTGTGTGTGGAATGATAATGATAATGAAGATACGTGTGTGGTAAATATTGTGTGTGGGTAATGTGTGTGGAGTATTAATATTAATGTGAATAATGATAATGAAATGTGTGTGAAATGTGTCAATGAAATAATGTGTGTGTAAATATGTAATATGTGATAATAATATTAAATATTAATAATAAATAATAAATAATAATAATAATGCGATAATAATAAATAATAATAATAAATAATAATATGTAAATATATGTGTAAATAATGAAATAATAATATGATAATAATGTGGGTATTAATGAAATATTAATGAAATATTATTAGTAGTAAATATTAATGGTGATAATGTGTGTATGTGGTATTAATAAAATAGTAATATGTAATAATATTAATAATATGAAATATTAATATGTAAATAATATGTAAAATAATAATAATAATATGTGTGAAATAATAATAGTAATAATAATAATAGTAATAATAAAATAATAATGAAATAATAATATTAATAAATAATAATAAATAATATGTAAATGTAATGAAATGTGTGTAAATGTGTGTGTGAAATGTGTGTAAATAATATTAAATAATATGTAAATAATAAATGTGTGTCGATAGTAATATTAGGTAATGTGGTAGTAATGAAATGATATTAAGTATTGAGTAATGTGTGTGTGTAGATATGTGTGAGTAATGAGTAATGTGTGTAATGAAGTGTGTGTGGGGTATTAAATGGTAATGAGTAATGTGTGTGTGTGTGGTAGTGTGTGTGGAATGTGTGTGTGGTGTGTAGATATTGTGTGTGGTGTGTGTGTGGGTATTAATAGTGTGTGTGTCAGGTAATGTGTGTGGGTAATAGTAATGAAGTAATGAGTGTGTGGTATGTGTGGAGTAATGTGTGGAAGTAATGAGTAATGTATAATGAAACATATAATGAAGTAATGTGTGTAAATGTGTGTGTGCGATAGTAATGAAGTAATGTGTGAGTAATGTGTGGTATGATAAATCAATGATAAAATGGCAATGGTAATGGGTAATGATAGGTGTGTGTGTGTGTGGAGATGTGTGGAAATGGTAATGAGTAATGTGAGTAATGAAGTGTATGTAGATATTAAATGATAGTGTGTGTGGAGTAATGAGTAATGAGTAATGATAGATATTAATGAATGAGTGTGTGTGGTGTGTCAGTATGTGTAATAAATAATAAATATGTGTGTGTGTGTGTGTGTGTGGTAATAATGATATTAATAGTGTGTGTGTGAGTAATAAGTAATAATAATGTCGATAATGATATTAATGAGTATTATTATTAGTGTGTGTGAAGTAGTAATGAAATGTGTGTGATAATGTGTGGTAATAATGGAAATATTAATGATAATGTGTCGTGTATGTCAAATAATAATAAATGACAAATAATGAAATAATGAAATGATAAGTAATATTAAATGTGTGTAAATGTGTGAAATATGTGTCGTGTGTGTAATGCATTCGTGTCGTTGAAATATTAATAATAATAATGTAATGCATTTTAGTGTCGTTTAAATATCGTATATAATAATAATGCATTTGAAATGTCGTGCAAATAATAATAATATTAGGTGCAAATAATGGT
>NC_140962.1:54197683-54202615 GCF_056783735.1 Eptatretus burgeri
AATAATATGTAATGTGTGTAATAATAATAATATGTAATGTATGTATCATGTGTGATGATATGTAATATGTGTGTAATATATATAATAATGAAAGTATATATGTAATATGTAATGTGTGTATATGTGTGTAATGTCAGTAATAATATGTGTGTGTGTGTGTGTGTGTGTGTGTGTGTATATGTGTGTGTGTGTGTGTGTGTGTGTGTGTGTGAATATGTCTTAATATATAATAATATGTAATAATGTGTCAACAATAATAATATGTATATATATGTAAATATTATATATATATATATATATATAATATATATATATATATATGTATATAATATAATATGTGTGTATGTATATATATGTATGTATAATGTGTGTATATATATATATAATATGTATAATAATAATATAATAATATGTAATAATATATATATATATGTGTGTGTATATAATAATAATAATATATATATATGTAATATGTAATATGTATGTAATGTATGTAATATAATATGTATATATGTATGTGTGTATAATATATATATCTATATGTATAATATAATAATATATATATGTGTATTATATGTAATATGAAATGTATAATAATAATAATAATATATATATATATAATATGTAATATAATAATATATAATATGTATGTAATGTAGCCAATATGTATGTATGAATAATAATAATAATGTAATAATATATAATAATAATAATATGTATGTATAATATAATAATAATGTAATGTAATAATGTATGTAATGTATGAATAATATGTAATGTATGTGTGTATATGAATATGTATATGTAATAATATGTGTAATATGTAATGTATGTATGTATAATAATAATAATAATATATGTATATGTATAATAATAATAATAATAATAATAATAATAATGTAATAATAATAATATGTATGTATATGTATATATAATAATATAATAATAATATATATGTGTGATATTAATAATAATATATGTAATATATGTAATAATAATATGTAATAATAATAATAATATGTAATAATAATGTGTAATAATATGTGTATGTAATGTGTATGTATATATATAATATATATGTGTAATATGTAATGTAATATGTGTATGTGTATGTATGTGTATGTATGTAATAATAATAATATGTAATGTATAATAATAATATGTAATATATGTCAATATGTATATAATATGTATGTAATAATAATAATAATATGTATATGTAATAATAATAATATATAATAATATATAATAATATGTGTGTGTAATAATATGTATGTAATATGTAATATGTGTGTAATGTATATGTAATAATATGTATGTAATATGTAATCTGTGTATGTATATATATATATATATATGTAATATATGTAATAATAATAATATATATATATATATAATGTGTAATATAATATATATAATGTATGTAATAATAATAATATATGTAATATATATATATATATATGTATATGTGTTAATATAATAATAATATATGTATGTATATATGTATGTAATAATATATATATATAATGTAATATATAATGTATAATATGTGTATGTAATAATATATATATATGTAATAATAATAATATATATATAATATAATATATATAATAATGTGTAATAATATAATATGTATGTGTGTGTGTATATGTAAATATATATGTAATAATGTATGTATATAATATATAATAATGTATATGTAATATGTAATGTAATAATAATGTATATATATAATAATGTATGAATAATATATGTAATGTATATGTATGTGTGTATATGTAATAATAATGTATATATGTATCATAATATGTAATGTATATAATAATAATAATAATATGTATAATAATAATATGTAATAATATATATATATAATAATAATATAATATGTATATATATATAATATATATAATGTATGTGTGTAATATAATAATAATATGTATATGTAATATATAATAATAATATATATAATATAATAATAATAATATATAATAATGTATATATGTATATATGTGGCAATAATAATATGTAATGTATGTAATATATGTATAATAATATATCAATGTATGTATAATAATATGTATGTAATAATAATAATATATATGTAATATGTATAATATATATATATGTGTATATGTGAGGAATAATAATAATATATATGTAATAATAATATGCCGAATAATAATATGTGCACATAATAATGTAATATATATGTAATATAATATGTATATGGAATAATATGTGCGAAGTAATGTGTATGTAATATATATAATATGTATAATAATATGTATATATATATATAATAATAATAATAATGTGTATGTAATAATATATATGCGGTATATGTGTAATGTATGTATAATAACATATAATATAATGATAATAATAATAATATATAATATATGTATGTGTGTGTATATCTAACATGTAATGTGTATATATATGTAATAATGTGAATAATATATGGAATATGTATAATATATATGTGGAATATATATATATAGGAATATGTATATAGGTGTATAATAATAATATGCTAATAATAATAATAATGGCTGCAGGCAATAATATGCGGGTATGTATATGTATATGTGTATGTATAATGTGTGACAATGCGAATAATATGTAATATGTATAATGGAATAATGTATGTGTATCGGTAATATATATATGTACGTTGTGTGTATATATATATATATATATATATGTATATATATGTATATATGTAATGTGTATATATATGTATATATATAGTGTATAATATATATTAATAGTGTAATATGAATATATATGTGTATATGATATATATATATATATATATGTATATATATATATATATGTATATATGTATATATATGTATATATATATATATATATATGTATATAATATTATATATATATGTATATAATATGTATATATATGTATATATATAATAATATGTATGTATATGTCATATGGGATATGTATGTATATATAGGATATATATATATATAATATATAATATATATAGGATATATATATATATATGGGATGTATGTAAAATATATAATACGAATATGTAATATATATATATATGAGCAATAATAATAGCAGAATATATATATATATATATATATATATATATATATATTAATATATATGATATATATATATATATATATATATATATATATATATATATATATATATGCAAAATATATATATGTATATAATGTATATATATATATATATGTGTATATAATATAATGTGTATATATATATATATATATATATATATATATATATATGTATATATATATATGTGAATAATATATGTATAATATATATATGAGATATATATAATGTATATATAGTGTGCATATGTATGTATATTGATAATATGTAATATGTATATATAGTATATGTAATATATATATGTAATAATAATGTATGTATATATATGTATATATATATATATATGTATATGTGTAAATATATGTAATATGTATATATGTATATATATATATATATATATAATATTATAAATAATATATATATATGTATATGTGTATATGTAATAATGTAATATATATATATGTGTGTGTGTCAGGTTATATATATATAATATGTATGTATATATATATGTATAATATATATGTAATGTAAAAATAATAATAATAATAATAATATGTGTGCTAATATTATATGTAGGATAATGTATGAATAATAATAATATGTATGTGTATGTATATGTATATATGTAGGATGTATATATATATGTATGTATATATGTATATATGTAATATATGCATATATGTAATAATATATATATGTATGAATATGTAATGTATAGTTGTATATATATATATGTGTGTAATAATAATGGCAATATATATATATATGTATGTGTATATATATATGTAAGGATGTGTATATATATGTATATGTATATATTAATATGTATAATAATATATATATATGTAATATGTCTTAATATATATATGTAAAATATGTATATGTAATATGTATGTAATGTATATGTCAATGTATGTATATATGTATATGTATGTGTATATATATATATATATATATGTATGTATATGTATATATCGTGTATATATATATAATGTAATAATAATATAATGCATATGTATATATATATATATATATATATATATGCATATATCATATATATATATATATATATATGTATATATGTAATATGTATATGTATATATGTATATATAATATATATATAATATGTATATATGTAATATATAATGTATATATATATGTAATGTATATAATATATAAGTTAATATATAATAATAAGGTATGTAATAATAATATGTATGAATAATATATATGTATATGAATATATATATGTAATATATATAATGTATATATATATCATATGATATTAATAATAATAATAATAATAATGTAATAATATGTAATGTATAATATATAATGTATAATATAATAATGTAATAATGTAAATAATAATAATGTATATAAATGGTAATATATATGTAATATAATATGTAATGTGTAATATATATGTATATGTATAATATATATAATGTGTATATATATAATATATATGTATGAATATGTAATGTAATAATATGTCTGTAATATGTATATGTATCAATAATAATGTAATATGTAATGTAATGTAATAATATATAATAATGTAATAATAGCAATATGTCTTTAATAATGTATATAATGTATAATAATATGTATAATAATGTAATGTCAATGAATATATAATAATATGTATGTGTAATAATAATGTATGTAATATGTAAATGTCAATAATAATATGTAATATGTAATATATCATATGTAAATATGTAATAATAATATGTAAATATAATATATGAAATGTAATATATAATGTATATATATAATAATAATAATAATATATAATATATATGTAATATATAATG
>NC_140962.1:54208115-54225615 GCF_056783735.1 Eptatretus burgeri
TTTCACATGAAATATTTGTCTTTTTTTGTATTTAATATTTTGTTCTTGAATCAGTTCATCTTTTGTCTGGGGTCCATTTCCATGAGCCCGAGATCTAATTTAACATTTTCAGGCCATTCTCTAAAGTTTCAAAATGTGCCTTAGGGCCAGCTGAGACTTAATCCGGCTCTGACTGAGACGTGTACAAGACACGTAAAGACGACAAAGGAAATAGAATTAACAAAGACACGAAGGGAGATGCAGGAATTAAAAGAAATAACAGAGACACGGGAGATAGAGGAGATAGAGGGTGAATTGGATGGAAATAAAGACGAACGCACACACATGGAGGTAGTGGAGGACAATGGGGGCAGGCTGGCAGAATGTGTCATGACCCGGTGAGAGCAGCAGGGATAGCCTTCTTCAGGAACGGAGGGAGACACTATGCTCCCTTGAAGCGGATCGCGACCAGGTGAGTTCGGTCGAGCTTTACGAGTTAGAGGGGGCAAGTGCTGTGAAGGGGGTACACATGGAGCTTGGGGAGGGGGGGTATGAAGGCCCCGGGACCCCTTATGGTGGCACAAATTCCCAGCGTGGTTTCGAAATGTGTGTTTACGAGTGTGGCGAAATGTGTGCTGAAACGCACGCACAGCGTGGGTGAAAGGCATTGTGTGAAAGAAACCGCGTGTATGGAAGAAGCACGATGTGTGGAAGAAACAGCGTGTGTGAGTGAAATGGCCTGTGTGAGTGAAAAGGTGTGTATGTGAGGGAAACACCGAGTGTGGAAGAAACACCGTGTGTGAGGGAAACAGCGTGTGTGAGTGAAAGGCCATGTGTAAGAGGAACGGCGTGTGTGAGGTCGCCGTATGAAAGTGAGATGACTATCGGGATGCGGGAAACCGCAACCGCATGTCCGATTGTCATGGTAAGGTGTGTGAGCGTCATGGCACGCGGGAATGCGTGCGTGAAATGGTGACAAAGACGGCACCAGACGAGAGACAAACGCCGAGTAGCGGCCGTAGCCGTTTTGAGGACTGTGCCGGATTTGCACGGCAGCGCGCGCGGGGTCCGTGCTGTGATTCGCACGCGGCCGCCACGTGCATGCCTGCGTGAGTGAAATCCGGTCCAGAAACGCACGCGGTGGATGTTAGCCGATCCCGCGGATGGGCAGAAGCTCGGCTGAAATATGAATTTGGAATGGATGGGTTCTCCAGACGAGCGTGTGTGTCAAGCTCCGACGAGCAGAGCACACGTGCTCGCGTGGGGAACCCCTCGAAACGTGAGGCTTGCTTTTAATGCACAGGGTGACATCATGGCTGCACGTATGGTTGGAATCCGGCAGGAGGGGAATCCCTGCCGGATGTTACCGTCCGAGGAGGGACGAGGTGCGCGAAGCGCGAACAGCTGCCATGACGTCACGGGGAAAGAGCGCAGATTGCGAGTGACCGCGCTGGTGCACGCATAGAAAAAAAAGAAAAGAAAAAAAAGAAAAGAAAAAAAAGAGAAAAGCAAGTCTCGCCGTTTCGGGTGAACAGGATTCCCAGGCAGGGGGTGCAAGACCCCCCTGTTTGGGCACAGGAACGGTACTAGTTTGGGGGAAGGGTTAGCTTAGTTAGACCGGCTTCATGGGGCAGGGACAAGTCCTAATGAGGCCCGTGGAATGGATTAACTGATTTCAGTTTAGATTTAGGAAATGGGAATTTTTGGGGATTTGAGGACAAAGACCGACTTTGAGCATGTAGTGGGGACGTAGCTTAGCTACGTAGAGTTAAAAGGATGTGCTATATTGTAAGGGATGACGAGGGAGCACGAGTTAATGAGAGATTTAGGAAGAAGAATGGCAGTGTTCAGGGATGAAATGAGTTGAAGTGGAAAATGTACCTGATGAGTGAGTGAGGGCCAGCGAGCCTGTGTGTATGGAGTGAATGTGGTATGCAAGGTGCGATGAGTGATTGGGGGGAGGAGTGATTCCCAACCAAGGGACCCCGGGGTCAGTGTAATGTGAGTGTGTGGGTTAGTCAAATTGACAAAATGGAGGTCGTTTTGCTGTTGGTGCGAATGTAGGCTCGAAACCCGTTTGGAGAGGTGCAGGAGCCCTGTTGACGGGCTTGGAGCTGGCTGCGAATGGTGAGTATCGCTTAGTTGGTACCCCGGGCACCGGGCTAGTCGGCTGTGGTAGGCCAAGGGGCCGGGATAGCGTAGTGGACACCGGTGGGCCCGCATGATGCGGGGCCCGTGGCACCAATAGCCACGTGGGCAGTGTCATGGGCACGGGCACCTGGGGAAGGGGCCCCTGGCGCCAGGCTGCCACATAAGCATCGAGGGGGAGTAGTCAGGGTGGGCACTCCCCAAATTTTAGAGAGCTGGTAGGCTCGGAGACAGTTGCAGGGCCCGGGGGTGCCATAGTTGGAGATTCGGCAGAGAATAGTTCCAGCCAAGGGAGCCACGCGTCCCAGCCACGAAACCGTGCAAGGGCACGAGACGAAAATTTGAGGGCAAGGCCCAAATTTGAAAGGACACCAACACAGGCGACGTGAATCTTGGTTGGTGGAACCAATAATTTAAGTGACAGGCACTTTTGGAAAGCCCTGGGGTAGTTAAATGTTAATAAATGTTAGGGTAGATAGAGAAGTGTACCCCTCCGCACCATCCATCCCTTCGCTCATTGTGGGCCGCTGGATTCACCGTGGTAAAGAAGATCGCTGAGATCTGAGGAGGCCATTCTGAGGCTTCATTGGGCCTCAAGACAGGATGCTAGATCTCCCTTATTCCCCTCCAGGAAGGGAACATAGGGGTTGGGAGTAGGCTTGGAGATGTTGTAGGTTAGCCGGACAGAGACAATAAAGGGGGTTAGGGAGACGAATTATAATGGGGGAAATAAAAATAAAAAAATAAAAAAAATAAGATGGGGCTAAATTTGATGTTTTGCAAATTATGAGAGTGGGTATGGACAGAGACAGGCAAAGGCGATAGGTTGGGAGGGAGACAGTAGGGTAGGTCCGAGCCCGCCTTCAGACCGGCCGGCACCACCACACTCCCTCCACAAACCTCCAGAACGAGACAAGAGGCCGGCCAGCTTCATATGCCGGCCTCTTTTGCTACAGCGGCCTGTTCTGGCCTTGCCTTGCCTTGCCATGCCTTGTCTGCCTGCCTCTGCCTTGACCCCATGCCTGCTAGCCCTTCTTGTTTGCATTACCCAATTTCACCATCCATTACCATGTGTGCCAGGATCATCGCACGAGCTGCAGGGACTGCCCTGGAGGCAGCCGCACCATGGGACTGCATTGACCAGCCCGTGCACCGTGTTTGCATCCATCCATCCATCTGCACACGGGGACTGCTTTGATGCAGCCCGTGCTCCACTCATTTTTGTGTTTGCTTGCATCGGTGCCCATTCAGTGTTCTGCAGGGACTGCTCTGCAGGCAGCCGCGCATGAGGACTGCATTTGTGCAGCCCGTGCGCCGTTGTGTGTTCACTGCGCTCATTTCAAGTGGGAGGCCTAAGACTGCATTGGGCAGCCGGCCACATTCCCTGTTCAAACCTGCATTTGTTTCATGAGCCAGAGACTGCATTTAGGCAGCCTGGCTCCCTGCTTGAAAAATGGCCTTTGGGATGGCATATGGCATGCCGGGTTGGGGTGAGTTGCCTCGATCAGCTGAAGACATGAAAAAGGTTTTGTGACAGACAACAGGGCCTTTTGAACAGGCCCCAAAGACATCCGACCTTCAGCTGCGGGGGCACACCCCCAAAATACTGACTAACTTTGCCATGCCCTTTTTCCCACAGAGTCCATCAGTCCTTGGCCATGGTTTTGTGTAAATTTATAAGGTTAAGGTAAATTTTACATGAGTTGCTCCCCCTGCATGTTTGTCATAGCGCCGGCAATATAGATAAGTCGTCTGTATGAGTGAGTTTGTTTAGTTAGTTACTCAGCCCGTAGGTTATTTACTTTTGGGACACGGATACACCAACTCTTGCACTCAGGGATCCGAAGGTAAATCGTACTAGGAGTCCTGCAGCCAAGGG
This sequence comes from Eptatretus burgeri, assembly GCF_056783735.1. NCBI lineage: Eukaryota > Metazoa > Chordata > Myxini > Myxiniformes > Myxinidae > Eptatretus > Eptatretus burgeri. The sequence goes on from NC_140962.1 coordinate 54,212,122, forward strand.
CAAAAGTGGCATAAAAGGGCCCAAAAATCACCCTCCTGATTTGGATAGAAGACCATCTTGGACAAATTTTGAGGGAGGGTGGACATCCTGAAACCCGGCAGTAAACCCAGAATTCATGGTTTTGTCAGAATTGCTGGAGATTAAAACCGTGACAAAAGTTAGGGGTAGAGGAGATTCAAATTGAGAAAGCGCACAAGGAAACAAGCTATGGTAACGTATTGCCACTTAGAATTGAGCTTATAGAGTCCCCTATAGGATGAATGTCAGCACGATCTGATTGGTTGAAGTTCAAGGTCACCAGAGGTCAAAATATGACGTCATTTGACTCTTGCCCAAAATCTGGACCCTAAAAAACTAAAACGACCCCCAAAATAATGTAAATGAATGGATTTTTCATTTATTGATCAATTCTTGTGCAAAACAAGATAGGTAAGTTTTTAAAACCAGTGGTGGGAAATGTACATGTGCATTAACCCTTCGCGGTCCAATTTATATCTTGCTGAAATTCGAAAAAAAGAACGAAAATGGCCATTCGGATGCGAAAAGTTCAACTCACTTAAAATGTCAACATTTTGTGAATAAATGTCCTGGAATCACTTTCCATCAAATTGAGAGGTGTTAGGCAAGGCAAACCCCCTCTCATTACAGAAATATTTCGAAGCGACCCAGGCGCCATGCGAATCCCGAGATTCGAAGCTGCGTCTGGGTGACAGAGGCTAGCCCTGGACGGGGAATCTACCTGGGGCAATCCCAGGTGGGAATCCCCAGGTAAAACATCGGTCCACATGGCATCATGAAGCTCATCTAATCAGCTCATCGATTTTCATGGAAATTACATCAGGTAAGTACATTAGTTAAACAATGGTGCTAAATATTAACTGATTGTAAACCAATTGCATAGCAAAGAATTGCCGTACAGCATAAAATTCATGCAGATTGTCCCCAAAGAATGGAGCAAAATACCTTCAAGAAATCCATGTGATCGATCACACTAAATTCTGTCACAAAGACGACTGATCTGTCTCAGTTTATGGCAAGTTGTTCCACAACCTCGGAGCAGCACATCATGCCCTGTCAACCTCCCCTTCACTCCACAAACATCAGACCCGTGGAATACCTAAAGGTCTGGCCTACAGTCCTAAAGGACAGGAAGCTTCACTGTCTGGTATTGGGGGGAGTCATGATACCGTCCGGATTCTTATGCAGGACAAATCACTTGGAGTGTGGCAAAACCCTTTCTTCCTGATAGAGTCAGAGTCGCTCTGATCCATTTTGAACAAATGCTTGGGACCCTCGTACTGTGATGAAAGGTTGGGCTTCTTTGTAGGTTTGGTGTAACATTTCAGTACTTGATGAGCTAGTTCTTCCTTGAATTGTCTTTCTCGGTGTGTTACACCCATCTTGGACATATTCGGTTTACCCATGCTATCTGACACTCCAAGTGATTTGTCCTGCATAAGAATCAGGATGGTATCATGACTCCCCCCAATACCAGACAGTGGAGCTTCCTAATGGTCAAAGTTATCGAATTCCCCCATGGTGAATTCTGCAGGATTAAACATACTAGGGAGTGGAACCAGACCCTGGCTTGATGAAGTAACAAATGATGCCATATCTGAATGATATCGGAGAATCTCATCGTAGCTAATTGACAGTACAAACTGATTCATGCTGGAAATCACGGTTTTTGACCTGCAAGCATTGTAAATTGATTCAGAATTCATCATGTGTAGAGGAGTTCGTTTTCTACCATTGTTCAAAATGAAGAAGATGATTTGAGACACAGACAAGATCTTTTTCAATTTATCAGTTTCAGAGTTCATTTCAGTGTTTTCAAGTTGATCCTCGCTGTCAATGTCATTGCACTTAATGTCAATGTCATTGCACTTAATGTCAATGTCAAAAAGTGCAGAGAAGAAATCTGCAACTAACTTCGGAATCACAATGTCTTTGTATGCCTTTTCGAGTTCACTGGCATCACAAAATTTGTTGTCCAGTTTCAAATCCTGTTCAAAACTACACCATCTATGGTGTACGTTGTATTCAACGTACAACGCAGTACGTTGTATTCACCATATTTATATAATAAAACTTTGCTTAAACTAAAATTTTCTTGATGAAAATTTCGTTTAATTTATAGGTGAATCTGTGCTTAAAACCATTTTATCCTCCAACTTTTTCACTTAATAAATACAATGTTTCAAGACACAAAAGACAAGTTTCAATCAATCTCTTCATTTGTTAAAGATACTGAGAAATATGTCAAGGATGTAAAATTGAACAAAGATAAATATAACAACTATTGGACAAAAACAATTATGGTAAATAATATGAGTTCTTCAATTTCCTTCAGTGGAAGGGCTTTTAGTATACCTGGAAGAACATCAATTAAAGTATCTCTAACAAAAGTTTCTCCTCTCCTTCTGGTAATATATTCAAAACTAGAAAAAGCAATGAAACAAGAAAAAGTATCAAAGAACAAAAACCTTATGGATGAAGCTTTAGAAAGAAAAGATAAGACCATCTGTAATATGCAAGGAGAAATTTGTATTTTTTTCAACAACCCTAAAGATGTAAATCCTGATGAAATAAAGGATGTTAATATATCAGGTGAAATGACATTTCGTTCAATAGTAGTTAACGATCATTTTAAAATTACCTTTAATATAAAAAATGTTGTCGTTGAATCTGGTAATGAAAAAAAGTATATTGATATCGATGGTAATATTATTAAATATGAGTCAATATACAACTGAAAGTATAGATAAATTTCAGTTTAAATAAAGTTTTACTTTATAAATATGCTAGACTTTCCTGATTCTCCATATGACAAATTTGAGAATTGTCCTGCGTGTGAAAGACGGGGATTAAACACAGAGTCAAAAGCCTATAAACAATGTATATTCTGTGATTATCTTCTAATTAATGATAATAAAAATATAAAAAGGAAAATAATTCTTTTAGATTTACACCAAAAATGAATTACTTTACAAGATTGATTAGAGAAATGAATGTAAAGTATGAGGGTGATAACACACCTTTCCTTACAAGGGAAGAAACTGAACGTATAAGAGAAATGTTCAAAGGATTGTTGTTATATATTATTCATGGATGTAATTTTCAGGGAAATATCAACACAAGATATTGTATAAATAAAATAATGGATTATCTTGAAATTAAACCTGAACTTAGGATAAAATATAGAATTTCTAAAAAAGCCAATAATAAATTAAATAACCTGTTTTCCAAATATATAAATGAATAATTTTTTACCCATTTGGGAAAATAAGATAAAATTTAACAACCATGAAAATCTCCCAAATTCATTAAGATGTCTCATAGTTGGTTCAAGTGGATGTGGAAAAACCTGCTTACTTTTAAAAATGCTCCTCACTCCCAACTTTTTAGATTATGATAATTTAATAATTTTCACAAAGTCGAGTTTTCAACCAGAGTATCAACTACTCTCACAAGGTTTTAATGCTGGTCTTCAAAAAGAAGATATAATCGGTTTATCTAAACGTCAAAAAAACCTAAATGATTATAACATTGAAGATATAATTCAACTATTTTGTGATACACAGAGATGTAAAAAGAAATCAAATCCTATAACTTGTATTCTTAGTGATAATACGGATGATATACCATCTCCACAAGATTTGGATAAATCAAAAAAGAACCTCGTTATCTTTGATGATTGTGTTAATGAGAGAAACCAAACGGTAATGGACAGCTACTACACAAGAGGGAGACATTCTTCTTGTAATTGTATTTATCTTAGTCAATCGTACTTTCAACTTCCTCGTCATTCCATCAGAAACAATGCTAATACTTTTATTTTATTCAAGTTAAATTCAATAGATATCAATAATTTTTGGAGAGATAATTGTTCTACATTATGTAGTAAAAAGAAATATGAGGATTACATGAAGCACACGACTGAAAAATAAAAATATATTGTTGTGAAACAAGATAAGATATTAAGGGATATATTTTTTGTTTTATAAACAATTACATATATAAATGACAACTATTATTGTAAATCTTGTGGGTAAATCTGCTTCTGGAAAAAACTTTCATAAATCAAGGTTCTTGTGTAGTACAAATGAGAATATTGTAAATTTACTTGAAAAACACCCCGTGATACGCATTGTATCAACAACAACTAGAGCAATAAGACCTGGAGAAGTAAAAGGTGAAGATTATCACTATATTTCAGTGGAGGAACATATGCGATTGAGGAATGAAGGTCAAATGTTTGAGGAGGTTTCTCTTGGTACAACAAAATATTCACATTGTAAGAGTGAGTTAAGGAAACTAAAATCTGGTGGTGTTGGGTTATTAGAAACTAATCCAGAAGGAACGAGACAAATTATTAAACATCTGAGTGGAGTGAAGATTTTATCATTCGGTTTTGATGTTGATGAAGAAACTCAACGCAAACGTATGAAAAGCAGAGATGCAAGTATTAGTGAAGAAGAAATTACAACTCGCATTAATGTTAATAAAGAATTTGATGAAATATTTAAAGAAAAGGATTTATTTGAACACATCTACTTGAATGATGAAGAAAAGGAAAATTTCCCTGTTGATCTTTACAATTCATTAAATTATATTTTACAATAAATAAATGGATGCAAAAGAAAGAGCACGAAGATTTAAGGAACATCAAGAGTTGGTTTCAAAAGTTGTAAAACAACAGGAAGACATAAAGAAGAAACGCAGACAGAAACTAACGGGCGAAGAAGCATTTGAAAGAAAACAAGAGAAATTTTTTAAACCACTTTTAAAAACTTCCCAAGAAAAAATGAAAGATGTTTCCACAGTTCCCACAGTAGAATATACTCCTAAAAAACTTAAAATGTTAAAAGATTTTGATCAAATGACGGAGGAAGAATTAGAGCATTTAGGAGAATTAAAGGTATATGATGATGAAGGTTTATTTCAACAACTGGAAGAGATTAATCAACCCCCTGATTATATTGTGAATGCTGTTCAAAACAATGAATATTCAGTGGATTCAAAAACCAAAGCAGGACTCATTCCAACAGAACAACCAGCATTATTTCATCTTCTTCAAGAAAAGGTATTGATATTTAATGATGAATTAAGGTTCTTGGGTTCTGCTCAACCCCCTGTTAAACTAACTCCGAGATTAATGTTTCTTCTCACAAAAGATGGAAGACAAGGTTCAACTGTGAGGGATGAATCAAAGTATATTGATAAACCATTGGATATGGAAAATAATGATGATAGAGTATATATTGATCTGCTGAACACTCTAAATTATAAGGTTATTCTTTCTGGTAAAAGTAGGAAGAATGAGAAGGAGAAACACATTATTCAGGCTTTAAGTATCCTTGGTTCAGGTGTTAGTTTTCTTCCAAATGACCCATCGCAATTAGTTAATAGACTGTTATTGTTGTTAGGTAGTAAGAAGGCTGGAAATAACAATTGTTTTAATGAAGCATCAGCCATTTTAGACCAGTTGATGAACATGAAAATAATTTTAAAATCTCAATATAAAGACATTTTATCTCATATTAAATAAGATGAGAAGCACAATCCTTAGTTTCAATTTCACAACAAGCGACCACACATCTTCATTCCCATACCCACTACAACTTGACCCAACAAAAGAATATGAGGCATCTTTATTGTCCATGGAAACTTATAATACCTTATTTAATATAACCGATAAAAATGACAAGTTTAGTTATAATCCCGGAAGTGGATATAAAACGATAACAGTCTCACCCGGAGCATATGAGATTTCTCAAATATCTTCCGAAATTGCTCGTCTTATGAAAGAACAGGGTGATGAACCAAAAAATATTGTAATAGACATTCAAAAACATACTTCAAAATCAACGATTAAAGTTAAAAATAACTACAAGTTGATTTCACAATTGATAATTCATTTCGAGAGTTATTGGGTTTCTCCTCAAAAAAGATTGAAACGAATGGGACGTTTTACAGTGATAATGTCATTCTAAAATTTCTCAGGAAAAAATTCGGTGTTAATTCACTGTGATTTGATTGATGGTGCTTATAATGATGGAAAAAAAACAAATACAATATTTTCATTCAGCGCATACTCAACCCCAATTGGTTATAAATTCAATATGGAACCCAAAAATTTGGTTTATCTCCCTGTGTCAGGAAAAACCATACACAGAGTAAATTTTAGGATAACCGACCAAGATAATCGTGTGATTTCTTTTAATGGAGAAGTTATATCCATCAGAATTCACCTACGTGAAGTTTTCCAATAAATAAATATGATGGTTATTGTGAGGAAACACGAGTTGGGAAAATATAAAATAATTACAGGGGATGGGATGTTCCTTTCCCCATACTACAAGGGTGAAGGTATGTATCTTGGTAGAGGATACTATAAACCTAAGAGACAAAAGGGTGTTGGACATCAATTTAGAGGAGATGGGATAATTGATACTCTAATGGGTATTGGTTCAACTATTCTTAAACATAAAGATCTAATTGGTTCAACTGCTTCTGCTGTGGGAAATGTAGCAGGTGCTGTAAAGAGCATAAAAGATGCCCAGAAGGAATCTCATAAATTACAAGCAATAAAAGAAATTAAGAAAGTCAAAACTCAGTTGTCCCCCCAAGAACGACAGAAAATAATTCAAATACTTGGATCAAGGTTTCAAAAGTTTTAACATCTTTTTTCCTAAATAAATACAAGTATGGAAGCAATTGATAGTATCTATGATTTGGATGATACTATTATTATCTCAAACTCCACTAAAAAGAAGATTACTTCAAGGTAAATGCAATAACTGGAACAGACTGGAATACGAATGGTACAAAAAGTTTTGAAATAAATAATCAACAAACCTATTTGAATCTCTCCGAAAGTTTCTTGTTGTGTAAATTTAAATTCACTAAAGCTGGGAATAACACAAACGCTACACTTGTAAATGATTTCTTCTGGAAAATGTTTGATAGTGTGCGTTTGTATATTGGAACACAAGAAGTTGAAGCAGTTGATTATGTCTCTGCTGTATCTGAAATGATGAAATTTACACTCTATACATTCAGTGATAGAATGGGAAAGGGGTCTGTCGAAGGTTTTATTCCTGATATGTCAACGGGAACAAACACAGACCCTGGATATATTCAAAGGAAAGGAGCGTATAATGATGATACAAAAGCAGAAAATAGTTTTACTGTGGCAGTTCCGCTTAAAGGTATATTTGGATTTTGTGATCATGATAAAGTTCTGTATGGTCTTAAAATTAGATTTCAACTACAAAGGAATGATAATGAAAATCGATTGCTTTTTGGTGTTGGTAATGCTTTTGGTGATCAGAATAAATTTGTAATTGAGGAGATGAGTTGGTATATCAGTGAATATACTCCTAATCTTAAAACAGAAGAGATGTTGAATCGAAGACTTAACTCAAAGAAACCACTCAGTGTATCATACCTCAAAAGAAGATGTCAACACGTTAAACTCAACCAAACTACTTACACGTGGAATTTGGGTGTTCTGGAAGGAAAGCCACAATATCTGTGGATCATTTTTAAAAAGCCAGATGGTGATACTGCGACTGATAAGAATAATGCATTGAGTGGTAATGCTAAGGTGAAACAACTTCGCGTTTCTCTAGATGGAACATTTTATCCACGAGATAGATTGGAAATTAATTGGGAAAAAATGATTTTGCTGAAGCATACAAGTCTTACCAAAAGGTGTGTGAAAGTAATGGAAATAAAGAACCTATTTTGGATATGACAGAATTTAAAAGTTTGTATACAATCTATGCGTTTGACCTGAGCGCTCAAAAGGAAACTATAAAGTCTAATCGAGTGGATACTTCCCAATACATTGAAAGAGGAGAGAGTGAAGAAGTTGATACATATTGTTTGCTTTTGGAAGAAACAGAATTGCAGATTAATACAGATAATGGTGTGATGATTAGTCTCCAACGTGTGATGATGATTAGTCTTGGTATTCCAACGCTGGCGGTGTGGCAAAGGAGATTGACCATGTCCTCATTGACGGTCGTTGGAGGATGATCCAGAACTGCAGGGTCTACCGGAGTGCTCAGTTCCTCAATGCTGACCACAGGCTTGTTGTAGCAACTCTAAAGCTGCACCTTAAATCCTGGAGAATGGTACCATCCCAGCCGAGGCTGGATGTTGCCAAGCTCAGGGATGAGAGAGTAGCTGAGGAGTTTGCGAACAGGCTGAGTGGACAGTTGGGGGGTCTGGGTGCTTTGGGGGGTCCTGAAGATTTGTGGAACGCCTTCAAGACCACCGTCCTTGATGTTGCCGGTGGATGCCTTGGAGCTCACCGCAGGGCAAAGAAGAATTTTGTCTCTCAAGGGACACTGGATACCATTGACCAGAGTCGCAGGGCCAGGCTGAATGGCAGAGCTGAGCTGTTCAGGGAGCTGAGGCGTAAAACTGTACGTGCACTGAGGGTGGACAAGGAGGCCTATGTGCGAGGAATCTGTGAGGGGGTAGAGCATCACCTGTGGACAGGTGATTCTCGTCCCGCTTACAGGGAATTCGCGCATTACGTTCATCCAAGCCCATCCCTCGGAGCACTACAGTTCGAGCAGAGAGTGGTAGGCTCTTGACAGAGGAGTCTGAAGTGAAGGCCCGCTGGGCCGGTTACTTTGAGCGGTTGTACCAGGCTGATCCCCCAACTGTCGAGTTGGACGTCAAGGGTGTTACAATCCCTGCTGCTGACCCTCGAATCAACTGTGGTCCACCTACGCTTGTGGAAACACGGGCTGCGGTGAACCAGTTGAAACGGGGCAAAGCTCCAGGGATCTGTGGCATCCATGCTGAACTTCTCAAGGCTGGTGGAAATGCTGCACTCGTGTCGTTGCATGCAGTTTTGTGCTCTGCCTGGAACACAGGCATCATCCCAACTGACTGGAAGAGGGGCCTTGTTGTCCCTCTCTGGAAAGGGAAGGGTGATCGCCAAGACTGCAACAACTACCGAGGGGTGACGCTGCTCTCAGTGCCGGGCAAGGTCTTTGCTCGGATAATTCTCGATAGGGTTCGCCACCATCTGCTTGAGCACCAGCGTCCAGAGCAGTCAGGCTTTACACCAAAGAGGTCAATGATTGACCGTATCCTTGCACTTCGTCTCCTCACCGAACGCAGACGAGAGTTTTGGCAGGGGCTGCTTGCAGCCTATGTTGATCTCTGTAAAGCGTTCGATTCAGTGAATCGGGATGTCCTCTGGAGGATTCTTGGTCTTCGTGGGGTGCCACCAAAACTGATCGATCTGATGTCTGAACTCTACTCTGGTACTGAGAGTGCTGTGAAGTGTGGTGGTACCATCTCTGACTTATTTCCAGTTGTTACTGGAGTTCGTCAGGGATGTGTACTTGCCCCCACACTTTTCAGCACTTGTATGGACTGGATTCTAGGGAGGATGTCGGAGAGATCAAGTTGCGGTGCGTCATTTGGGAATGTCAAGATCTCGGACCTTGACTTTGCAGATGATGCAGTCATCTTTGCGGAGACTTTAGACATCCTCTTGGGGGCCCTCGAGGTGCTGAATGAGGAGTCGGAGCCGTTGGGATTACGGGTTTCTTGGGTCAAAATTAAGATCCAGGCTTTCGGTGACATCTTGGATGCTGCTGTCCTGTCTGTGTCTGTTTGTGGTGAGGATGTTGAGGTCGTGGAGAGATTCACTTACCTTGGCAGTGATATTCATGTCTCTGCTGGCTGCGAGTCAGAGGTCAATAGACGTCTGGGTCGGGCCTGGGGAGTCATGGATTCACTGGATCATGGGGTGTGGCGCTGCCGGTACCTGTGCGGGAGGACGAAAGTCCGAGTCTTCAGGTCCTTGGTACTTCCAGTCTTGCTCTATGGGTGCGAGACTTGGACTCTGACCAAGGATCTAAGACGGAGAATTAATTCCTTTGGTACCAGGTCTCTTCGGAGAATCCTTGGCAATTGCTGGTCGGATTTTGTGTCCAACGAGCGGTTGCTGAGAGAGACTCGGATGAGATTTGTTACCTGCATAGTCCGTGAGCGTCAGTTGCGGCTGTATGGACATGTGGCTCGTTTTCCTGACTCTGATCCTGCTCACCAGATTCTCTCAGCGAGGGAGTCTCATGAGTGGAGGAGGCCAGTGGGTCGACCACGTGCCTCATGGTTGCAACAGGTTGAACATCATCTCAAGGAGATGGGGATGGGCCTGGCATCTGCCTGGGGGATGGCCAGACGGAGGCCCCTGGAGTACCGGCAGAAAGTGGACGCAGCGACGTGCTGTTCCGGCACATGCTCCCATACCTGACCTGACCTGATTAGTCTCACATAATTTTTTGTTAAATAAATGAGTGGCAAAGTACCAACTGGGGTATATGTTAATCAAATCAATCTTCTTAAACTATCATCTTGTGTTCAAAATCAAAAGCCTTGTACGATTAACGTTAATACAATTCAGAGAAAAGGAGCAGTAAGAATTGATGTTTTGCTCACAAGAGAACAGGTTAAAATCTTGAATGACACTGGCTCACTTAAAATTAAAATGACAAAACCAATGTTGAAAAAATATTTAATAAGAGAGACGAGTGGAGGATTTCTCCCATTTCTAATTCCTTTATTTGCTGGTTTAAGTGCGGTTGGAGCATTGACGGGTGGTATTTCAACAGCGGTGAAAACTGCCAACGAAAGGAAGGCTCAACTCCAGGCTCAAAAAGAATTGGAAAGACATAACAAAGAGTTGGAGAAACAAATTAGTGGAAGTGGTGTAATTGTAGATTTTGCTGAAAAACTTGAAGGTCTGCCTGATAAAGCGAGATTGTTAGTTGGAGATATGCTTTCTTCTATAGCACAAGCAGGTGTAAAATTAACGAAAAGAGGTAATGGATTATATCTTTCTCATAAATAAATGAGCATTGATGAGTGGTTGAAAGAATTTGGAAAGAATACAACATCAAATTTACAACTTGTTAAATATTGTAAGAAATTAAAAATTCATAATGTGGTTATTTGTATGAGAGATGAATTAACAAATGTGCCGAAACATACAAAGAATATTATTATGAACTTATAAGATAATAATGGGAACGGTTCTCATTGGGTTTGTATTTTTAATAGTCAAGACAAATATTATTTTGATAGTTTTGGTCTTCCACCACCTGATGAAGTCATAAAATTCTTGCAGAATGGTGTTTATCAAACATTTCAAGTCCAAGAATTAAATTCCAAGTGTTGTGGTCAATTATGTCTATATGTGTTATTTCAACTCAACAAAAATAAAAAATTTTATGATATTATTTTTAATCTAATATAAATGACTTATGTTGGTAAAGATGGTTCTATCTTTGGTGTATCTTAAGAACTGGATATTGATTTATCAAATTATTACACAAAGGCACAGGCTGAACGACATAAATATAATATAACCAAAAATATTAACATGAAAAATGCTTATAAATTAAAAAATTATCCAATCCCGACTGACGCGAATGACTTGGTGAGATTAAGCGATTTATCACAATATATATCCTTAAATAAAACGGCCGTGTATTCCAAAGATACAGAAGTGTTGATATTATCTCCAGGTCATACAGAATTCACAGTTCGAATTAAAATAATTTTTTATAAAGAAGGGCGTATCATTTGTATGAGAATAGAACAATGGGGGTATGATATGAATGATTTGGGGTATAATTGGTCATTTAAAATTAACCTCGAAGACCTGGAACAATTAAATCAGTCTCGTAAGGAAGAATATTATCCACTTGGTATCGAGAATGAGTTTTGTGGGGCCACGATTAGTAAACAACAAATAAAAGAATTTAATAAGGGTAAATATAATAATGGTTTTGCCCTTGTTTATCTCATGAAAACAGAAAAAACAGGATTATATATAATAAGTAAGGAAATACAAAATGATTTAACTATGGGAAGATGGGGAGGTGTTTCGTGCCATAATATTATTCTAACATATTTCTAATACATAAATGACAGCAAGAAGGCTTCAAGAAAATTATCATTTCTGTGTTCAAGCATACCTTCAAGAAAAGGGTATTCGGTATTTTAATAAATATGTTCTACAACATAAGATTGAGGTATTTTCAATAAAAGATTGGTATTATGCTGATGTTGATAAACCGACAACTTTAGATTTAATGAAAATGCTAAATAATGAAAAAATTATAAAGTTAAGAAAAGGTAAGGCTCTTTTAGAAATTCAAAATAAATTTTATTGGTTTCCTGTTGTAAAAAAAATTATTTTGGATACAGGAATAACAAGAAATCCTGATGAATATATGTATGATATGCTATGGGGTGTAAGCGATTCAAGGATAATAAGGGATGAGGAAGGAGTTGAAGAAGAGAGGGAAGAGGAGGAAAAGGAGAAGAGAGAGAAGGAAGAGAAGGAGGAAAAGGAGAAGAGAGAGAGGGAGGAAAAGGAGAAGAGAGAGAAGGAGGAGAGGGAGAAGAAAGAGAAGGAGGAAAAGGAGAAGAGAGAGAGGGAGGAAAGAGAGAAGAGAGGGAGAGAGGGATGAAAGGGAGAAGAGAGAGGGATGAAAGGGAGAAGAGAGAGAGGGAGGAAAGAGAGAAGAGAGAGGGAGGAGAGGGAGGAAAGAGCGAGACAAAATAAATATCAAAATATGGAAACCAGTGAGATTAAAAAAAGATTGGTGGTATTACAGAAAATAACTCAACCCACCGAGGAGGAAAACAAAGAATTGACAAGTCTATTTGCAATACTTTCGACAAGACTATTGACATCGACAAGATATTCATTTTAATTCAAGTTTTCAATTTTTAATTTTTTTCTTAAATAAATGGAGGAGAGAGTGAAGGCATTTCTAAGGATTCTTTATGTTTTAAAAATTAAGATTCAAATGTGCATGTTGGAAACTAAAAAGGTTTTTGCACTCTGCAGGAATTTTTCACATAAATAAATGAGTTATTGTCTCAAATGTAAAAAGAAAACTAATACTAAAAATATTTCATATATTAAAAGTAAAAATAACAGGGTTATACAAAAAGGTATATGTTCGGTGTGTGGTATATACATACATATATATATATATATATATATATATATATATATATATATATATATATATATATATATATATATACATATATATATATATATATATATATATATATATATATATACATATCTATATATATATGTATATATATATATATATATATATATATATATATATATATATATATATATATATATATATATATATATATATATATATATATATATATATATATATATATATATATGTATATATATATATATATATATATATGTATATATATGTATATATATGTATATATATGTATATATATGTATATATATGTATATATATATATATATATATATATATATATATATGTATATATATGTATATATATATATATATATATATATATATATATATATGTATATATATATATATATATATATATATATATATATATATATATATATATATATATATATATATATATATA
>NC_140962.1:54230615-54250183 GCF_056783735.1 Eptatretus burgeri
CGCTCGTGTCTGCCTTGAAGCACCACTACCACGACACCACAGTTTGGCGACGAGGCTGTTTGGATCGGCGTGTGCAGGGTGGTTGGGTTCGAATCGGCAGCGAGTAACTCAGCGCACCCCGCGCGGTTCGAGGTTCCGGAGGAGCGCATCGCGAAGAGCGTATCGCAGGTTCGCACGCCGTGCGCACAGGCTCCGGAGCCAGGAGGCTCGCCAGCACGGCCAGCTCAGGCATGACAGGAACTCGGGGTATGGCGCACGGACGCGTGCCCGCCTTCGTCGGAGTCGACTTCGAATTGTTTTCTGAACAGTTGGGCTGCTATTTCCACGGTCACGTCGAGTGGACAACGGCCGCGCTCGGAGTTCGTTTAATTGAGGCACGACAAATCTCGGGAATGGTTTTTGCGAGGTCACGGCTAAAGAACGAGGACACGCAGTTCAGCTCGGACGTGGCGTCGGACGTCGCGCAAGCTCTGAGGAATGTCCGGGGTCTCGATGGTCGGTGTGCAGCAGATGAACCGGAAGTCAGCGCGGTGTTCCAGGCGCGCACGACCGCACGCACGGTCTTCGGCGCGGGTCGTGGCCGAGCGTTGCAATGCAGTCAATCGGACGGCGGTCTGAGCACTCGGGGACATCTACGGTGTGTGTGCCGAGAGTCATCGGCCATCATAACGGTCATGGATGGCGGTGTACGAAGCGACACTTGCGTCCCGGGTCAAGACCTACTGCCGGGACGGTGTTCGGTACATGGCGTACACTTTAACGCCCCGGGTCGAGTCTTGCAGCCTGGGTACAGAGATCCCAGCAACCCGGAACGGGAGATACTGCCGATGTTGAACCTGCCTTCAATTGGTCCGGAGGTGACAAGACCAATGGCAGGGGAGGTTGAGGTGACCGGGGCACTGATGCTGCCCGTGTTAAACCTGCCTTCAATTGGTCCGGAGGTGACAAGATCAATGGCAGGGGAGGTTGAGATGACCGGGGCACTGGTGCTGCCCGTGTTGAACCTGGTTCCAATTGGTCCGACGGTGACAGGACCAATGCCGGTGGAGGTTGAGATGATCGGGGCACTGATCGGGTGTCGAGTTGAGTCCACTTGTGCTACCCTCGCATCGCACGCGTATGCCGGGGAAGCACTGCCGGCGGTTGGCGGGGCGCACGTCTTGGTTGCGCAGCGGGTGTCAGCGGGTTGCACTCCCGCGGTTCGTGGTGCGAGGGGTGGGGCTCGCAGTTCCTGTTTCGGAGTTCGTACCTCCAGGTGCACCTGTGCCTCCCTCGGGGCATGTACCTCCGTGTGGGCCCGGGCCTCCCTCAAGACGCAAGGGTGAGGTCCCGGCGACGGGGGCCGCGACGATGCAACGTGAGCTGCCGTTCATTGCTTCCTGCAACGTTGATATGCGGTTCGGGAGCAACGGGAGCCATGCCAGCCGCGATGAGCTCTCGCGCTTTGGCTGCGCTCATGATGCAATGCGCACCTGTGTTGTTCAGGCGATTTCAACGGGGAGTTGCAGCGAGCCCGTTGCGTTCAAGAAGTTCGCGGATCGCGACTGTCGACGACAAGCAGGTCATCACAACGTCGCGACGACAACCGGGAGACGGACACGTGATGTGGTTCATCGGCTGCTGTTCATTGCGTATTTGATTTTCATTGCTCAAGTGATGCAGTTTAACGTTGTTGAAATAAATGCCGACAGTTTATGTGTGAGAATATGTTTGGCTGGGATCAATCGATGGGATTTTCGTTATAATCGATGTGATGTGAAGGCTTTGGGAGCGATCATGGCAAATAAAGAGGTTTTATTGACCTCCCGCTGCCACGGACCATGGGTTGTTACTTTGTCATGTGCGGGGATTTTATTGGGAGAACGCGCTGTACGAAAAAAGGAGTTTGCAATTGCACAGGTGATGTTCTTATTGATTTATGACAGGCCTGGGTTTGATGTGTGGTTTGTATGGAATTGCTACCGTCTCATTGCCGTGTGGGTCTCAGAGATCGACTCAGAGCCGGGGCTGGTTCGCTGTTCAGCGTTACCCCCACCTCTGGTTTCGGCAAGGTCAGATGTGCCTGGCACCTGGGGCGCAACCCTCTGTTCTCGCCCGAGGCCGTTTGGGCATACGTTGGAATCTCAGCTGATTATAATGCGTGGGTTGTTATGGGGTGGTTGGTACACACAGCCGACGGCGCTGTTCAGCGTCCCCACCCAAGGTCAGTCGGGTTTGGCGTTGGCGCCACGGCTTCCAGACAGCGGGCTTCCGGCCTCGGAATGTTATCTGCTTCGGGTCTGGCTGGGGGAGATGTGCCGTCTTGTCGGCCGGGGGCGTTTGATGGTGCCGGGGGAGGTTTGCTCGGGAGGTCGCCACGACCTCGCCAGAGGGCGTGTAGGCATGAGCCGCCTGGGGACGCTTCTACTGCGTAGTGATGCTGTGCTTCTCGCTTTGCTTCTTGATGTCTGTAACGCGGTAAGGGTTTTTGTGGGTTCGTCGTGCGACTCAGTCTTTGGAGCCTGACCATTGAAGTTCAACTCGCTCGGAGTTCAACTCGCTCGCATCGACACGTTATTTGGTGTGATGTGCCTATGCTTTTTCTTTTTGGAGTTATTATCGTTTTTGTGCCTTCTCTGCTTTTATATCATGGTATTCTGTGCTGATTATGCTTATTATGATGATGGTCATTTAATAATCATGGTTTTAGGAGGGAGGAGTGTGGTGTAGCGGGCCTGCGGGGGCAGGGCATGATGTGGGGGAGCGTGGTGGAGGAGTGGTCGGCGTGATCACGTTCTTGCAAGGGATATAGGAGTGCGCGCCGCCTGAGGCGTTGTAGTGGTTGCTGTAGCCGTTGTGGCCTAGGAGCCTGTAAGTCTTGTGGCTTGTAGAGTGCATCGAGTACGTAATAAAGGGGAGTTACGGGCAGCGTACGCTCACGCTCTCGCTCGTGCAATAAAGCAGGTTCGAACTGTTCCCCCGCTCGTGTCTGCCTTGAAGCACCACTACCACGACACCACAGCTTCGTTCATCACTCTAGCGATTGCTGTCCCTTTTTTCATAGAGCAGGTTGGTGTATCTTGTTTGTGAGCATTCAGGGGTACTTTGAAGGCGGAATGTGGAGTACGTCCCCCTGTTAGTAAAGTTGCGGCAATACCACTCGATGCTGTAGCAATAGTGATATAGCCATTCAATCTGATCTTTGCGAGAATTAAATTCAAGAGGAATGTTTTACCTGTCCCTCCAGGAGCTTCAACAAAGGTGATACTGCAGCGCTGTGTGTTTACTTTGTCGAGAAATAGTGCATATATTTATCTCTGATTTGCCGTCAGCTGATACTTGTGGTTGTTGATGTAATGGTTTTGTTCACATACGTCGAAATTCGCGTACCGAACGTACTCGTGTGCGTGGTTTGTGGATGTTGTATGGTCAATGACAGGAAGGTTGTAGTTATCCAGAGTTTGGCCTCCTTTTGCGAGGATGTGGTCTTCTATCATCATGTTCCGGGTTCCATGATGATCACATCATGATGTGATGTTCCGGGTTCCGGGTTTGGAGCAACGAGAGGTCTCCTTCGGGGCTCCCTGCTGACGTTCTCAAAGTTAAGTTTCCGGTCGTTATTTGTCCCGTTTTAACTGTTTAATTTTCTCACCCACATGTTACTGTGTGTTCCTAGTTAGGTTTTGTTTCAAAAATCGTGCTATTTTGTGAGTATTTTTGTCGACGTTCTTACCTGGTGTTTGAGGCCTAGGCCTTGGCCTATGCTTGAGGCTTACCGGTTCCACTCGGTGTTCGATTTTTTTTTTTTATTTTATTTTATTTTTTTTTTTCTCCCCATTACCTTCAATTTCTATCCTCCCCATGACCTTCAATTTTCATCCTCCCCACTTTCCAAACATCCCCCATTCTCCCAACTAATCTCTTTCTTATCTCAAAAAAAAATAAAAAATAAAAATAAAAAATAAATAAAAATACCCAACAACAACAACAACACGCTCATCTTCTCCCGATTCTGCTTCTTCTTCTTCCTCTTAACTCGTCTTCTTCCTCGATTTTTTTTTCGACACTTCCATGATCTAATCTGTTGAACTCTCTCAAACATTAATATTAACATCAAAAACGATCTTATAATCCTTCATCTTCCTCTCTCACACATGTGGTACTCTTTACTGTTTCATAATGCATTACTCTTCTGCTATTTTAACAGACTGCTCTCATTTCGAGCTCTCCTTCATTCCTTGCCTAAAAAATCCAACTATTACAGCGCTACTTCTCTCCATTCTCTGAATTCGCCTTCATTACATCCATCAAGAATTGTGTTAAATCGCATCTCTGACCTAAAACTTTTAAAAACCACAGTTTGCCATGGATGTTCGCTTTCCATCAACCATTCTTTTTTTCCAACTTCAGTGCCAACTCACCCCCTCACCCCTCACTCTCACTCTCAAAACAACCATCCCACTCTTTTCCCTCCAAGCCTCCCTCTCACCTCTCTCAAAAATTCCCCCCTCACCTTTCTCCCATCTTTCATCCCCCTCAATCATCCTTCTCAAATTTGCCCACCCTCTCATCCACCAAGCTTCCTCCCTCCACTGCCCTCTCACCTCCATCTATTCACTCCACCTCCTCAAATCCTCAACTACCTTCTTCCTTGTCTCTTGTCTCCCTCTCCCCCAGCACCACAGAGCCTTTTCCCCTCCTCATTCGGCCCCCTCCCCTCGCTATTCTGCAATACCCCACACTCTTTCAACAACCCTTCTTATCTCCCCTCCTCATCCCTTGTACTACCCTCCCCTCCCCCTCCACCTCCTGCACCCAAAGCCCCCTCCCCTACCTCTTCATTAAAAGTGTGGACCTCAAATATCCGGGGCCTTCGCTCAAACCTTTCAGATCTTTCCATACAGGTTGCCACTGACAAACCAGACATTATCTGCCCAACAGAAACTTTCCTCTCCCAAGACGTGTCTGACTCCCAAGTATCTCTCCCCGGTTACTCGCTCTTATGGTATGACAGACCTGAGCCTCGTCCTGGTGGAGGTGTTGCTCTCTTCATCAAAGACTCTATTCCTCACTCTCCATGCACTGCTCTCACTCCCCCACACCCCCAGGAATACCTCTGGCTTCGGCTTCCCCTCCACTCCCACCTCATGTTTATATGTGTACTGTACCATCCACCGAACAGTGATGACTCCATCTATACCTCACTATCCGAAAACATGGACCATCTTCTATCTTCTCATCCAAACTCTCTCTTCCTTTTATGTGGCGACTTCAATTGTCAACACGCCAGTTGGCGAGGTGTGGGTACCTCTCTCACCTGCCATGGCTCCTCAGCAAAAGCTTTCTGCAACTCAGGACTGACTCAATCAGTCAACTTCCCGACCCGGATCTCAACCAATGGTACTCCATCTCTTCTGTATCTGATTTTGACAAATTTCCATGACAATATCTGCTGCTCTTCCTTCGCTCCAATCGGTTCTTCTGACCACGTCCTTGTCAAAGTGGACATCTCTCTGGCTGTTATCAGAGAACCACCTCACCGCCGTCGAGTCTGGCATTTCACTCAAGCCGACTGGCAGGGTCTCCGAGCAGCCATCAAACTTACAGATTGGTCTCCTCTCACTACTTTCTCAAACATCAACTCATCCTGGGAATTCCTTCAAAGAAACTTGCTCTCCCTCATGCACAGATTTATCCCCTCTCGTGTTCAGTTGTCCTACCCTTCCTCCTGCCCTTGGTTTATGAAGCTTGTGGCGAGGCAGTTGTCCTGAAACAACTTGCCTTTGCTTCATGGAAAGCAAACCCAACTGAGGGCAATCTCAGTTCCTTCCACAAAGCTCGGAACAAGTGTGTATCTACCCTCAGGAGAGCCAGAAAACAACATCTTTCTCATCTCAAGTCTGAACTCTCAAACCTCTCTCCTTCCTCCTCAAAATCCTGGTGGCGTTTAATCAAATCTGTTTCTGGTGTATGTTCCCCCTCCATCCCCTCCCTTACCTCAAATGGCCGCACTGCTGATACCACACGTGATAAAGCTGAATGTCTAAACTCGGTGTTTGCAGCTAAATCTTGTGTCCTAAACCCATCACTTTCTCTACCCACTTTACCCAGTCGCACCCAACTGTCCCTGGACTCTGTATCCTTTTCTCCTGACAAGGTGGAGAGCTTGTTTTCAAACCTCGAGTCAGATTCTGCAACCGGTCCAGACGGCATCAGCCCACGTGTCCTCAAAGCCTGCTCTTCTGCTCTTGCTCACCCTCTCTCTGTTCTATTCACCCTCTCATTTGCCCAAGGTCATCTGCCATCTGCTTGGAAATCTGCTAACATCACTGCCCTGCATAAAAAAGTGCAAAAACAGATCCCTGTAACTGCAGACCAATCAGCCTTCTCCCAATCATCAGCAAAGTTATGGAATCCATCATCGCTTCAGACATGAAATCCTTCCTCTTCTCCAATGGCTTGATTTCCATTCATCAATTTGGTTTCAGACCAGGTCACTCTACCCTGGATATGCTGCTTCTGCTCTCCCATCAATGGATGGAGGTCCTCAATGCCAGACAGGAAATCCGAGCCATATCCCTGGACATATCACGTGCTTTTGACACCGTCTGGCACCCTGCACTAACCAAACTCTCTTCCCATGGTATTCAAGGCCATCTCCATTCATGGCTCGCAGACTTCCTCTCCTGTCGCAGTCAACGTGTGGCCCTAAATGGAGTTCTTTCATCCCCTCTTCCTGTGCAGGCTGGAGTTCCTCAAGGTAGCGTTCTGGGCCCTGTTCTTTTTCTGGTTTTCATCAATGATCTCTCCGACTCTCTGGAAAATCCTCTATTTCTCTTTGCCGACAACTCCACCCTCTGCCGTACCATCTGTTATCCCTCAGACCAGCAAGCAGCAGCTTCTTCACTCACTGCAGATCTGGATAAAATCACAAACTGGTCCAACACGTGGAACATGTCTTTCAATCCAGACAAATCTCACACTCTCACTATGTCTAATCGACAGGACCATTTAGAAAATCCCCCCATCCACTTTCTCAACAATCCTCTGGAAGAAGTCTTTTCTTTCAAGCTTCTGGGTCTCACTATCTGCCAAGACCTTTCCTGGGAAAGTCACATTTCCAACCTCGCCTCAAAAGCCAGTCGCCGACTGGGAATCCTCCGTCGTGCAAAGTCCTTCCTCGGCCCTCTTGAGCTCCTGACCACTTACAAAGCTTTTGTCCATAGCCTGATGGAGTACTGCTCTCCCCTCTGGGCTGGTGCTCCTGCCTCCCACCTTTCTCGGCTTCACGCTGTCGAAACCAGGGCATGTAAGATCATCGGCATCTCCCGCAATGAAGCTGAGTCTTTGGGCCTCTCACTCAATCACCGCAGGTTGGTCGGTGGTCTTTCTGTCTTCTACCGACTCCTCTCCAGCCTTGCCCCCCCCCTGCTCTCTCTCTGTGATTTGCCCCCACTACATTTCCACAGGGCGCTCAAGGTCCGCCAACAACCCCCTTCTGGTAAAACTACCAAAATCACGAATCATTGCTCATCTTCACTCTTTCATTCCTCTTTTTTCCCACCTTTGGAATAAACTTCCTCACTCTATTCTTTCCCATTCTTCCCTCCAGGCTTTCAAAACAGCTTTTCACCACCACCTCTTATCTTCCCCCATCCAAATCCTTGATCTTTTCTACCCCCGATAATCCACCCAAGCCCACTTCCTTCAATTCCCCTGCTTTCCTTCCTGAAAGTCCCTGTAATGTCCATCTTCTCTTCGCCATGTTCCCCGTCCAATCCCCATCCCTCTCCCTTCCACAGTTCACCTAATGTGTCTGTTCCCCACTGTTTTGTCGCTTCCACTCCCGTCCCTCTTGCCTCATGCCCCCATTGCTGTGAGTTGTGTGTTAGCTCTCATACGAGCCTCGACAAGGTTTCCAAAAAAAAAAAAAAATCTCCATCAAGCAAAGATTGTACATTTCCCCTGCGCGGTCGTCATCAACATGAACGTTGTGACGATGGAAAAAATCCTCTGCTGACGCAGCTTTATGATCATTCCAGAGTGCGAGTGGGTTACTTGGTTCACAAAAAATCAACAGGACAATGAATAATTTCCGAAGACTTTGCAGGCTCTGTCCAATAGTTGCCTCTCGCAAGGCATTATTGTAGATTGTTTGTCATCCTCTGCAAGTCCCTTCGCCAGACATGCCTCTCGAAAAGTTGGTAGGATTACACCTTCATGACTCCTGAGATCTTCGAACAATGTCGGACCATGTTCCTGGTGAAGCAGCATGCATAAAAAATAGCACTCTGATTGTTTTGGATTGACCGTGTAAACTCTACCAATAGCAGGGCTTCTGAATACACCAGGGAATTGTGCTTCTGGAGTTCCCCTCTTGCGTCAATTCCATTTTTGTTGCAAGAATCCCACGTGTAATACTCTGGAACTTCGTGATAAGTGAGTGTTTTCATGAACTCATCCGTACGGCAAATGGTGAAGAATTCAGTTAGAGTTGTCTTTGGTGGTCCCGCTCTGGAGCAGGCATCAGCATTGCTATTGCAAAAGTACACTCGCTGGCCATTCTCCAGGTGGATAGCCAGCTGCATCACCGGTGGATAGTGTTCATGCATCGGGAAGCCCAAGATTCGGTGAGCAGCTTCCATGGCACCCACCAACCTGGCTTCTTGATATTGTTGTATTTCATCATTATTTTATCCATCTTCAATAGTGAAGATCGCTTGGTCACTTCCCTTGTTTACATACTTCAGCATATATTTCACACTTTTGACTGGAGTACAAATTTCAACATTCGTGTGGCACTTCATTTGTTTTAAAAGCCAAGGGTTGTGAGGTACAACCCACTGATTGTCTATAACATGCTCGATACGCTGTCCATTTACAATCTTGGTGATTGCGATTACATTCCCTTCCTTCTCTGGGGTGCACCTGCAGTACTTTGGGTAGCTATCTTGCCCTTGTTCTGTCGCTTCCATAAAATCCTTCGGGAACATTTTTGAGCAGCATCCGTCTTTCATACATGGACTGTTTCTGTTGAAAGGGCCGTATGGTCCATGGATCATGCTGCACTTCACCAGTTTGTGCAGTTGAAGTTCCGAATCCAGACATGGTATTTCCGCAGATATGACTTGATCAATATCGTCGGGTCTGATTTTGCTTCCTGGGGACAGCCAGAGTAGTATGTGCACATGAGGGAGCCCTCTTTTCTGGAATTCGATAGAATACAGCCATGCCAGCAAGTCACCAAAAGCTCCATTCTTCAACAGATCCATCAGTTTCTTCAATTTCAAATTAAAAACACGACAGACGATATCTGGTCTGCCATACTTCCGCACATATGCAATGGCATCTTGGGTGCGCTCTTGCATATAGTGCGGACCGCCCGTGAATGTAGATGGTAACACGATCCTTTGCCCCACATTCCGCGGATCACAGTCGTTATTAAATATAGCATCTCTGAAGATTTGGTAGCTGTCCGCTCTTAGAGCTTTCTGTTCCCGTCTGAGAAAATGTAATCGTTCTGTTTCTATGTTACAGTACATGTCAAGTAAAAATTGCTGGAACAGTCTGCGGCACAGTAACAAATGATTAGTTTGTCGACACATGATATGGTATGCATAAAACTGCATTTGCGTTATTTTGTGTGCAGCGGCTGACTGCAAATATACGCTCTATCCATCTGTGCCATAAGGAAACAGGATTGGGTTCTGAAGAGTGTCATACGCACGGTGTAATTCTGATATATGCTGTAATGCTCCATCATGCTGGTGTAACACAATATCTCGGGTCGCAGTTGGTTCGTTCGGCATTAGTATGCCTACTTCATCACCGGATGGTGTGTTGTAACGGCGAGGATGTTGTGTGGCCAGCTGCTTGTTTTCGTGGATGACAACTCTAAGATCTTCTCTTCCATCTTGGTTCATGCTTTCAACAGCCATTTTCAGGTTTCTGGTGTATTTGTTGTTCTTATGAAAAACTCTGTAAGCTTCGTTATGATGTGTGGTTTCATACCAGCTCCGATGGCCAAACGTGCTTCATGTTCGGCTCGTCTGCTGTCAAGGAAATAAATTTGCAGAAACTGTCGAGGCGTATTGTCTTGCGGATGGAGACTTCCAATTTTGTGACACACTTGACCTTGGACAGTAAAATTGGGATCCCATCCATGAATCTGTCGTCTCGTGCAGCCAAAGCTCATCATTTGAAATGCGTTATTATAAAGACGTACGTTCTGAAGGAAATGGTCGGAATCATTATTTGTTCCGTTGAGCAGTGACAGCAGATATTGAGATGGTGTTGGGAATAAATCCAATTGGATTTTTCCACTTGCACAGCAAAATGCTGGTGGCTCGCCAGTGAATTTTTTTGCGTCACAGTCGTTACATGCTATTTCCATTTCTCCAATATCTGTTTCAAGGAAGAACACATTTTCATCATTCGTGTAGGTTCGTGGGATCGCTGTCAACTGCAGCTGTCGTCTTGCGTTCCTTTGTGCACGGACTTCTGGTAATCGTTGGGAAATTCTTCTTCGTTTCGGTGTTCTCGGCATGTGGCCACCTGGAAACATATAAAAGTGATTAGTAATGTGCGTTTCAATCAGTAGATTTTAGTTCTTGGAATATATAGCCCCCCAGATTATTTTGGGTGCATGGCCTTTTCATGCATGTGTATGGCCTGAATGATAGAGAATTGCCAGTGCTGCAGTGGGATTTCCCAGTGCTGCAGTGGAATTTCCAAGTAATGCGGTGGAATTTCCAAGTACATGCTGCAGTGGGAATTCCAAGTACTGCACAGGAGTACCAAGTGTTGCAGTTGAATTGCTAAGTGCTGCAGTTTAATTTTCAAGTGCTGCAGTTGGGATTGCAAAGTAATGCAGTGGGTCTTCCAAGTACATAAAAGTGACGTACCAGAATGTATTAAGATCTTGCAAGCTCACAAACTGATTTTCAGGTACAATCTCACTTGATGGTCAGCTAAAAAGGAGAGTGAAGAACTTTACTTTTATTTTACTTTATTTGGAGCAGGAAGACTCCACCAAACAGGGTGGGAAGCTGTACAGTTTTTGCTCAGTCGTGACTGATGACTGAGTTGTGAGTCAGTGGATAAAGAAAAAAAAATCTTAGCTTGACAATTTGAGGATGGCAGTATAATCTGAGTCAATTAGACAATTTGAAGTTGATTACAGGCCGAGAGTGATTGGATCAGAAAAGTATGCTGGAAAGCAAACCACCTGCATCTTTCATTCTACTTTTCAAATGCATACCTGCAAAACTACCGAATACAACACTGTGTCTTTTTACACTGTTGACTTCAAATCAAGAGCAAACCTAACCTGCATCTTTTTTGCACTGTACAAATGCTATGCAAATCTGCATCTTTGTTTCAGTTTAAATTATTTGCACTGTTGAACAATAGCTTGCTGGCTTTAAGGATAAGGCTTAAAGGAAGGCAAGCTAGATAGGAATCTTTTTTTTAGTTTTGACTTTTTAGTTTTGGCTTTTTTCTTCTGTTGTCCACAAATAAAGGTGCATAGGGAATGGTTATGAAGTGCAAGTCAGGAAAGGATAAAAAAAAAATTACTTACCTGAATGAATGCGAGGAAACCTCATTGCTCATTCCATCGATAAAAGAAACATTTTTCCGTCGATAATCACAATTTTCAATGAACGTGGTAGGCTGTTTTACTTTCTTATTCAATGAAAGTGGTAACGGTTTTACTTCCTTCTTAAGAGCATGGGTGTGTCCTTCCCATTTTCACCCCCAAAATTCACAATAGATAATAGTTAGTTCATAACCAAAAGTACAGCAAGCCACCTTCCCAATTGGAAGTTAAATACCGGCCAATATACAGGTGGATATGATTTGGTTTTACGTTGCAAAACGGGAACAAAATTTGGCCTCTCTCTCTCTCTCTCTCTCTCTCTCTCTCTCTCTCTCTCTCTCTCTCTCTCTCTCTCTCTCTCTCTCTCTCTCTCTCTCTCTCTCTCTCTCTCTCTCTCTCTCTCTCTCTCTCTCTCTCTCTCTCTCTCTCTCTCTCTCTCTCTCTCTCTCTCTCTCTCTCTCTCTCTCTCTCTCTCTCTCTCTCTCTCTCTCTCTCTCTCTCTCTCTCTCTCTCTCTCTCTCTCTCTCTCTCTCTCTCTCTCTCTCTCTCTCTCTATATATATATATATATATATATATATATATATATATATATATATATATATATATATATATATATATATATATATATATATATATATATATATATATATATATATATATATATATATATATCCAAAAGGTCCTGAGTTCAAGCCCCATTGCGCCACTGGATTAATACACTAGGGGGTTGACTCAGCCTGTCATCCTTCCGAGGTCGGTGAAATGAGTACCAGTGTACTGGGCCGGTGTATACCCTGGTTAAAATAGGTGTACCATATCCCTGTGTCGTAAGAGGCGACCAGGGTTGTGTCAGGAAGGGCATCCGGCGTAAAACATGTGCCAAATCACTATGCGGATCATACGGATGATCCGCTGTGGCGACCCCTTACGGGAGCAGCCGAAGGAAGAAGAAGATATATGTATATAAAAAATGTATATATGTGTATATATGTATGTATATATGCATGTATATGTGTATATATATATATATGTATGTATATGTATATATGTCTATATGTGTGTGTGTATATATATATATATATATATATATATATATATATATATATATATATATATATATATATATATATATATACATACATACAGCGTATCCCAAAAAAATGTACTCACTCTTTAAATGAAAATAAATGCGTTGTTTATTGACTTAGAAATAAGATTAATGGTTAAATGTATAAATGGATAAATTCGTGTTTACAAATGTTCAAACTGACGACCATCATGTTCCAAACACAGCCGATAACGCGGACCAATGGATTCAACAGCATTACAAATAATTTCATTTGGAACTGCAAGACATTGTCCTTCAATTTCCTCTTTCAGCTCATCGACTGTTGCTGGTTTTGAGCCGTAAACCTTATCTTTGAGATATCCCCATAAAAAGAAGTCCATTGGAGTGAGTTCTGGGGAACGTGCAGGGAATTCTACACTACCTCTTCGCCCAATCCATCTGTTTGGAAAAATTGCTTCGAGATAGGCCCTTACATCATGGTGGTAGTAGGGAGGTCCTCCATCTTGCTGAAAGTAATTCTCTTTGTCACCAAATATCTCTTCGACACGTGGACGGATGGATTCCTGCAGCAAGTTTAAGTAAACATCCCCAGCGACAGTTTGGTCAAAAAAGAAAGTCCCGAGGATGCCCAATGCTGATATCCCACACCACACAGTAACCCCTGGTAAGTTTAAATGGTGTTCCATGGTAACATACGGATTTTCAGGAGCCCAATACATGCAATTGATTCCGTTAATTGAGCCATTTAACTTGAAGCTGGCCTCATCGCTCCAAACAATTTTGGATGGAAATGCTGCATCTTCTTCGCATTTGCCAAGGTACCACTCCAAAAATTCAGCTCTCCGATCAGGATCGTCTTCATTTAGAGGATGGATTAATTTTGGAATGCAACTTTTCCAATTAATTCACTTCAAAATGCGATGGGCGCTTGATTTTGGGATTCCTGTCTCACGAGCCATTTGTCATACAGATTTCCATGGGGATCGGTGGAGGGTTTCCAGCAATTGATTTTCCTTTGCCGGGGTGGTTGATGACCGTGGTCTTCCTGAACGATCCTTATGGACGTCATGCACAGTTCCATCTGTTTCAAACTTATCTCGGATGCGAGCAATGGTGCGTCGCATTGGTGGAACTTTGTGAAAATGTCTTCTAAAATGTCTTTGCACTTCCACGATGTTTTCGTGCTTCCAGTAGCACTTTATGATAAATTTTCTTTTTTCAACACCTACTCGTACGTCTGCCATTATTAGGGTAAATTTGACCTGAAAAGAAATGAAAAATTCAATGAGTTATGAAGAGCCAAAATGTGAGTACATTTTTGGGACACCCTGTATATATATATATATATATATATATATATATATATATATATATATATATATATATATATATATATATATATATATATATATATATATATATATGTAGTTACGAATTTGGAATTCGATTGCACACAACATACAGGTTCCTTTAGTCAGCTATGTCGAGAAGCACTTGTTCCCTAGATCGCTCACCTTCTTTGTTTAAATGTTCAGAAATCGATTAGATGCGCTGCGGATCAATTTAATAGTTAGGGAATGAAACAATGGAGTTGGAGAAGGGAGTTGAGGGTAGTCGTTCAGCAGACCTTAAGGTCCTGTTTGGCTTTGGTAAGGGTTGAGGCCTTCGGAAGCTTTTTGCTTCGGCTGGCTCAGTGAGCTTCGGCTGTGGCCTGACTCAGGAGGAGGCTTTTTGCTTTGGTGGTTCAGTGAGCCTTCGTCTTCTGCTTGGCTCGGGAGACTTTTAGGAGAGCTGCTTTGTGAGTTGAGCCGGTTGCTCGGCTTGAGCTGCGAATGGTGGCTTCTTCTTATTCTTGGTTCGTGGAGCTCTTTGTTCTCCGTTTGGTTCCCGCTTGGTGCGACTCATCGACCTCTTCTTGGAGGTGGTGCCTCGGGGAAGAGACGCATCGACGGGAAGGATCAGCACCTCGTCTCACCAGCACGTGTTGAGAAGCACGGGAGGATTCGCGGGAGCTCGGAAAGGATCGCGGCTCACGGTAATTGGGTCCAGCTCGCTCTTGCTGGAGCCTGAGTCCGAACAACTTGAAGACCACACGAGGTGGAGAGGTTCGAGATAGGTTCTGGGTTTCAGCTCACCTGTCCTCCGAGCTGGAGCTCGTTATTAAAGGCCTCTGCCACCATTTCTTGGGTGTGTGTGTGTGTGTGTGCGTGCGTGCGTGCGTGCGTGCGTGCGTGCGTGCGTGCGCGCGCGTACGTGTCTCCGTGGACCCGTGTCTGCTAAGTAGTAAAAACTGTTAAGTGATTGTGTAGAACGGTTGTAGTTCTCCTGTCATGCGTGTTGGCCTTGTATAATTTCATATGTGTTTTGCCTTGTTTAATTGCATACGTGCATGTCTGCTTACCTCCATTATTACAATAAATGTCCTTGTGTGAATATAAACCTGTTCTTTGCGTCCTCTTCACTTAATTGAGCTGCCCTCTTGCTTTCGGAATATAGTTGGTTTTTAAATAGCCGGTAAAGTGATTGGGTCCAACGGGACTGCGCGATAATACACCGCTCGGTTATCCAAAAAAGGAAGCGAGCTGCTTAAGAGGCTCGTTTCCAAGTGGTCCCGTTGAGGTACAATCTCTCGGTAGTCGACCCGCATGATTAATTAGGTATATCGACAATTCGGCGATTGACCCTGTAGCGTGGGGTAGAGTGCGGACAAGGTTGTGGTGTGCGTAAAAACACCCGTGGCTGGTTTTCGGCGTTGATCCGGAAAACCGTGAGTGGCTTGTCCGTTCGGTGGGCGAAGCGACCGTTATTGGTAAGACGCGGTCGTTCGCACGCCGGCGGGCGAGAATCGACAACAATATATATATATATATATATATATATATATATATATATATATATATATATATATATATATATATATATATATATATATATATGTATATATATTGTAGCAGACATGTGTTCGCAGGGGTACTATTGTTACGAATATGGAAGCCTTTTGCACACAAACAGACAGCAGTCGCCACACCTTAGTTATTTCGATAAGTATGTGTTTATAGTTGGAATCCCTCCTTCTGTCTAATGGGAATTTTGTGTGTGCGCTGAGTTATTTTATAGTCAGGTTTGTTTCATCTACTACAACAACAACAACAACAACAACAACAACAACAACAACAACAACGGCACCATCCCTGACTCAACCCGGTCGCCATTGCCCACATGTTTTTGGCTGAAGGCGTGGGCGGAGCCTCCATCGCCTCAGATCCGACTCCGCTCCAGAAAGGTGGGAGTTGCCCCGCCTACCATGCGCCTGTCCAATGAGGGACGGCCAGCAGATCGCGCGATGGAACTGTCCAATCAGGAGGCGAGTGGTGTGGAATGAAACTGCTCCCACCTCAAGAGAGTAGGCAGTGATCGTAGTGACTGCTTAGCGTCTGAGTCTTGGTGGCGATTGACTTCGTCTGCAGTCTTGGTGGCGATTGCAGAGCGTCTGCAGTCGAGGTGGCAATTGGCTTCGTCTGCGGTCGTGGTGGTTTGGTCTCGTTCATGGGCCGTGGACTTTGTTCCGTGGGTTCGAGTCCCACCGTGGTGGTTTGGAGTCGGTGTGACCTCACGAGGTGGGAAGGTTCCCTGGCCCGGCTCTACCAAATAAAGACCCACAGGGTCCAGTTTCGTGTGTGTGTGTGTGTGTGTGTGTGTGTGTGTGTGTGTGTGTGTGTGTGTGTGTGTGTGTGTGTGTGTGTGTGTGTGTGTGTGTGTGTGTGTGTGTGTGTGTGTGTGTGTGTGTGTGAGAGAGAGATTGTGTGTCCGTTGGCCCCGTCTGTAAGTAGAATCGTTAAGTGCCTTGTATTGTATCCCCAGTTCTCCCCGGACTCAATGGGCATCAAGGCTATCGGTCATGAATAAGTCCGCATTGTACATTACATTTATTTATTCGTGATAACTCTGCTTTGTCTCCCTTCCCGATTATTGCCTATTGTAAAATAAAACTCCGTGTTAAATGTTCCAGTTCGTTGTTCGTGTTTTCTTTCATTGACCCAGCACCGTGCGGGTTTGAGAAATATTAAGGCCGTTGGTGCCGTAATTTGTTCATTTGGACTCTTGGTAATCTTGGTAATCTCCACTCCGTTTACACCCGGATCAGCTCGGTAAATGGTCCGTCGAGGGTGTGGTTTTCCCCGGTAGTTGGATGACGTGGGTACTTAGGTATGTTGAAATTAGGCAATTAACCCTACCCCAAGCCGTCAAAATATTGGCGACCATGGTCCGTTAAGGGACCCGTGAACTCTCGGACTTATCCGAGAGTCATGACCTAAATTCCGGGTGTTCGGTGCGAGACGACTCCACTGCTCCACCTTGTGGTCGCCACCGAACCCTGGCCCACAACACTATGAGTGTCGGGGTATCCCCAGTTCTCCCCGGACTCAATGGGCATCAAGGCTATCGGTCATGAATAAGTCCGCATTATGGCTGGTCACTTATCGACCAGTATCTCCAACAATTTCTCCACTTGGTGCAGTGTCCTCTGTCTGAATTCCATTTTTCTGTTGTACACTCTCAGTCTCCTTCTTGAGGAATCATGCCCTTGGTGGTTGTGCTACTTTTATCTTTATTGGATCTTGTTTAACGTGGCCGAGCTTATCGCTAATACAATGCCGGACTGTTGTGAGGGCCAATCCATTGTGGAATTATAATCTCCCGGCTACTGTCTATGTATAGACATTACTGAACCAATTCGGGTAAAGGACATACACAGGCAGATTGAAAGGAAAATGTGAACAAGGCAATTTATTTACAGCAAGCAATGTGGGGTTACCAGGAAGGAGGCAAGGGAACTCAAGGGCTTTAATGAAGTTAAAAGGCAACTGGGGCAGTAAAAGTGCAAATGCAATAAAAGGAAATCAATGTGTGTATTTACAAAAATAACAGAAAATGCATGTCACAGACTTGGCTTAACCTACTCCTTACCTACCGGATAACACGACAGGGTACCCATCAGACACTCACACATGGGGAGACAATTGGGAGGGGCAGGGTTTCCTCAGTCTACTTGTATGTGGAATTGTTGCCCTCCCCAGCTTGGTTCCGCTATCCCTGCCGCTCTCCGGAATGGTCCCGAAAATGCACTCCACAAATGACGGTCCACAATCTCCGTTGGAACTGCGAACCAGAGTGTCTAGGACCAGGGAAGACAAGAGAGCGGTGATGAAGAGAGGGAGAGAGAGAGAGAGAGAGAGAGAGAGAGAGAGAGAGAGAGAGAGAGAGAGAGAGAGAGAGAGAGAGAGAGAGAGAGAGAGAGAGAGAGAGAGAGAGAGAGAGAGAGAGAGAGAGAGAGAGAGAGAGAGAGAGAGAGAGAACGAGAGAGAGAACGAGAGGGAGAACGAGAGGGAGAACGAGAGGGAGAACGAGAGGGAGAACGAGAGGGAGAACGAGAGGGAGAACGAGAGGGAGAACGAGAGGGAGAACGAGAGGGAGAACGAGAGGGAGAACGAGAGGGAGAACGAGAGGGAGAACGAGAGGGAGAACGAGAGGGAGAACGAGAGGGAGAACGAGAGGGAGAACCAAGGTGTCCGGTACAACTTTATAGTCCCTGGGGCAGGCAGTGCCAAAGAGCCATGCGTCAGATCTTCTGATTCAGCATGGTGCCAGTGATTGGGCCATATCAGATCTTATGAGCTGTGCCCATGCCACCCATTCGAGGATGCTGCCGCAGCCCCGCCCTTTCTGCCTCCCACCTGGAAATGCACTTAATTGGCCCTTCCGATTGTCACCAGGAGCGGAGCTCCATACTTAAGATGGGGGAAATCGCTTTTACCCCCATTCACCCTAGACGAATCCCACATGTCCATAAATGTCCAGGCCATAAAGCCAGGGAATGGGGCAATTACTCCAGGGGGGGCTGTCTCGTGTTCTGGTCCATATACTGCTCATATTCAGGTGGAGGGGCATGAACGGGGATTAGGGAAATGAAATACAGTACAGGGGTAGACGGCAAGAAGTTACAGCACAGGGTAGATGTCCATGCAGACGAACAGACAAACAAGGACTTGGTAGTGCTTCAAACAATAAAGGGGAATTTGGAAATTTGGCGTGTGCTTCGAAAGCCCTGGCTTCGGTGAAGGTTTCAGAATGCTGGTGTTATTCTCTAATGCCGAGAAGCCATGGCAGTAAAATAACGCATGACCTATGTGATGACGGCAGTCACGGCACACGCCATTATGCGTTGATGTTGCTATTATCCCAATGGGTTGAGAGGGGGGTGCTCACTACCCAACCCAATGCATTTAATTACATCATAACCTCTATAGGAAAGGTGCTATTCTTAATATACATAATGGAAGTAACTATTCGAAGAGACTACGTGCTGTGTGCCTTTCAATTTCAGCACACGATTTATTAAACCATAACATTTTATGAATATATATATATATATATATATATATATATATATATATATATATATATATATATATATATAGTGGTTTTTGTGTCCTCTGTGCCTGTTTGGTCTTCAAAAGGGGTCTAAATGCATATGCTGTCGGACCCTGCTATTCGCGGGAGATACGTTCCTGAAAAATTCTGCGAATGTCAGGGCATTGTTTAAAGAAGAAAAAGAATGACAAGGAAGAGAAGGAAGGCAAAGAGTAGAATAATATAGGTTTTTTTGCAGAAATAGTTGACCAAGCTTGTTTTTTTTTTAAAAAGTACTGCACTTGAAAAAATTAATCTTGTCCATCATAAATATGTTTCATATACATAATTTCATCTCCAAAAGGTAACAAAGTCCAACTTTGCTTGAACTTTCCTGACATTTTCAAAAGTAATATTGGCAATTATAACTTTTTCTTGCATGAGTTGTTAAACTGAATCATCCTTGCATATTTAAGGCCCATTCACACCTTGACGTTTTCGCCAGCAA
>NC_140962.1:54260683-54263183 GCF_056783735.1 Eptatretus burgeri
TGTACACATTTTTCGTGGTGCTGATACCAGCAGAGATCACAATCTTGTTGCGGCAAGTATTAAACTGAAGCTCCAAAAGGCAGAAACACTCTTCAAGGTAGAAAACATCTCGACATTGCCAAACTCAAATCTCAAGACAACATAAATGACTTTGTCATTGAGAGGAGGAAATATTTTAGGGCACGAGCAACTCAAAAAGAGGAAGAAGACCAAGTAGTCATGATGAAATGGGACACCGTCAAATAAGTATGTAAAGAAACCGCACAGAAAGTCATTGGTTATAAAAAGAAGAAATATAAAGAAAGGTTAACACCAGGAACATGGAAGAAAATTGATGAAGGGAAGCTATTGAAGGAAAAGATGTTGAGCCATAAGTCACCTCGGCTCCAGAAAAAGGTCCCACAAGCTCACAAGGCCAAAGATAAATAAGCCAAGAAGACTGCGAGCAAAGACAAGAGGTCATTTTTGGAGGAGTGAGCTGGTGAAGCTGAACAGGCTGCAGTCAGGGGAAAGATAAGCACAGTATATAAGATCACTCAACAACTGCGTGGTACAAACACCAATCACTCTACCTCTGTGAAAGATAGAGGAGGGAATGTTATACTAACACAGTATCAACAAGCAGGAAGATGGGTTCAACACTTCCATGATGTCTTGAACAGCTCAGAGTCAGATGAACCAACTGACCCTCTACCAGCAGAGGATATCCTTTGTATCAACATTGAGCCACTTTCTGAAGAAGAAGTCAGAGTTGCCATCAAAGCCATGAAGAGTGTAAATGCCACGGCATCGATTCCATGCACACTGAAATGCTCAAAGCTGTTATCAGCACTGTGACATGGGTGCTCACTGACCTCTTCAGAATGCTTTGGGCCAAGGACGTTATCCCCGTTGACTGAACAAAAGGCTTCATGGTCAAGCTGCTCAAGAAAGGCGATCTTGGTAACTGTGATAACTGGCAGGCGATAAGATGACTTTAAATTCCCAGCAAAGTTTTTTTGAAGGATACTCAACAGAATTAACAAGGTTATTGACATCAAGTTGAGAGAGGAAAAAGTGGGATTCAAAGCAGGAAGAGGGTAAATTGACCAGTGATGTAACATCACTGAACAGTGCTTAGAATGGAACACACCTCTTTATATCAACTTCATTGACTTTAAGAAGGCATTTGATAGTGTACATATAGTGAGCCTGTGGAAGACACCGAGATCGTATGGAATTCCACAGAAGATGGTTACTCTAATAAGCAAATTATATGAACACTTTGAATGCAGTGTTATCATGAACAACTCCTTATCAGAGTGGTTCCCGATGGAGTCTGGAGTTTGCCAAGGTTGAATCATATCACCGATCCTCCTTCTGATTACTATTGACTGGATCATGAGGAACACCATGTCAGATAGACCTAGAGGCATCCAGTGGACCCTTTCCACCCAACTTGAACATCTGGACTTTGCTGATGCTTTAGCTATTTTGTCATCAAGGAATACATATTTGCAAGAAAAAACTGACAAGCTAGTGAGCTTTGCCAGAAGGGCAGGTCTCAATATTAATACCACCAAGACCAAGGTGAGGAATATCAATACCATACCTTCTGTACTCACTACGGACCGGGCGTAGTGGCGTGCGCCTGTAATCCGGCTACTCGGAGGTTTGGGTTGGAGGATCGCTTGAAGACGGGAGCTCTGCACTGGGCCACGCTATGAGAGGGTGTAGGGCAGCCCGGAATCATGGCGAAACCCAATCCTTATCCCTGTGTCGTAAGAGGCGACCAGGGTTGCGTCAGGAAGGGCATCCGGCGTAAAACCTATGCCAAATCAGTATGCGGATCATAACAGATGATCCGCTGTGGCGACCCCTAACGGGAGCAGCCGAAAGACGAACAACAACAACAACAACCTTCTGTATTCACTACTTCAAATGGAGAAGCCCTAGAGACTGTAGAGGAGTTTAATACCGAGGCAGTCTCATCAGTAAAGACAATGGAGCCAAGAAAGACATCAAGGCAATATTCCACAAAGCTTGTAATACATTTGCTCAACTCCATTCTATCCGGAAGTCTAAGCAGTACAGCCTGAAGACAAAGACAAGACTTCATAACAGCAATGTCAAGTCTGTTCTTCAATATAGCTCTGAGTGCTGGTGAGTCTTTTCACAATGGATGGCTGAGGAAAATCTGCCGCATCTTCTGGCCTAATGAGATATCCAACAAAGACGTGCATGAAAAAACTGGTTGCCACTGCATTGCCCATGAAATGTGTTCTTTCATCCAATGGCTTGGTCACGTGCTTAGAATTTCCCCTGATCGAATCCCTAAGGTTTATTTGGGATGGACACCATCAGGAAGGAGGAAACCAGCTAAGCCAAAAACATCTTGGCATCGGACTATGGTAGCTGATTTGGAGGAGATGGGTCTAGCATGGTGTGAGGCAGAGAATGTAGCAAAGGATAGAGATAAATGGTGAAAGCTCATAGCAGCCTTACGTCCCATTGGGATGAA
>NC_140962.1:54268183-54278183 GCF_056783735.1 Eptatretus burgeri
ATGATATTAAAGATGGGTACCTTTCCGGTGACGTACAAAGCTGAAATGTTGCGTGCCGATGGATATCAAAACCGATACACCGGGAAAAAAAAAAAACAACACAATAATCAGAACCATCGGAAAGCACCTGTAAATGAAAATATAAATAAATGAAAATAAATAAATGCAAAAAATAAATGCAGGTGAGCGCCCCAAGACGATGGGGAAGCACGGTAATTTTGCATGCCGATGGACATCAAAGCTGCCACGCCGGTAAAAATCACAGAACCATCAGAAAACATCTGTTAATGAAAATATAAATAAATGAAAAACTAAATGAAAAAAATTAAAGCAGGTAAGCACTTCAGACGGTTGGTTATTGCTTACAATGTGTAAGCATACCCTGTTAGTCTAATGGGGAAGCACAGTAATTTTATGTGCCAATGGACATCGAAGGCGATATAACAGGAAAAACCACAGAACCATCTGAAAGCATCCCTTAATGAATATATAAATAAATGAAAAAGTAAAATAAAAAACTTCCCTCCAGATCACTGGTCACGTCAAGAATAACAAGAATCGGAATTATCCTCAATATTGGGTTCCAAGATGTCATTGAGCTGTTTTGATTGACTCTGATGGATTAATTTCATAAATTTGGCCAAGGATTTGTGGTAGCTTAGTTTCTTTCTTGGGCCTAAATTTCACAAAAATAAAGTCCAGTTAAAACTCCCTGACCTTTATATAGCATGAATGTAACTGCATTATAAAGTCTTCTTTTGCTGCAATAAATTTTCGTACAGCAGAAAGAATGATTCCAACAAAGACTCTGCTCCAGCTGCTTTATAATCAGCACCTGGGTCTTTAAAGCCAGTAATGAACACCATATTTTGCATTCATTACTTCGTTTTTAGCAGCTTCTTTCAGAACCACAGCATATCTTGTAGTGCTCTAATTATGTTCTCTAAACCTTTTTCATGAGAATAAATACAATCATTTGGCTTCAAGGTGGTATGGCTAAATTTGCATCCCAATTACTTTGCTGCATCTTTTTCAAACTCATTTAAGGCAGTCCAATCTTCAGATTGTTTGCAATTAGAAAGGCAAGTCATTGGAAATGAAGATTAAAAATAACATTCCAAACAAAGGCAGCAATATTTCAGTCTGAGAGCTATTACACACAAGGAAAATGGTGAATTTGCTAAGTTTGGTGATTAGTTGTTCAGATAAGTTATATTAATAGCCAGATTCTGATTCCATGATAAAAGTCAGCTTTGTGGCCATTCTTGTTTTGTTTTGTTTTTTTCTGATCATCATTGCCATCTGTAGCTTACCTAACTTCACGTTTGTCAGTTTCCTAATCCACCATTTTATAAATACAGTATCAAGGCTCATGGTAGAGCAGATCAACAGGCGGGAGCAGGCAGACAGAAAGTGAAACTCGTGGGGAAGAGGTGGACAAGAATGCTTGGATGCACCACAGTGCAGTAATGGAAGAGGAGTTGTAGGTGAAAGGGGAACAGGTTCTCAGACAAGCACAAAGAGAGGAATGTGAGAGACCATGAGATGATGGTAGGCAGAGGACTTGAAGTCCTGGAAGGAAGAGCATGAAAAAATAGACACTAGGACACACACGGAACTTGGACGCAGGAGGAAGCATGACAGCCCAACAAGCCTGTGCGATGTCTACAACATATCGTTGTGGTTTTGTAAAAACTATCCCAGGGGGAGAGCATGCATGGACACGTAGGTGACCCGAGGGTCAATTATTTCATTTGTCTTAGTATAGATAGTCCTTGGTCCCTTGTCAAAGGGCTATTTGGGGGGCATGCGTTGGCAAGGCTGTATTTGTCCAATGTAATGTCTTCCCCCCTCCCCTTCTGTTGTTTTCAATCTTTCTTCCTCCACATCATCGTTCTGCTCACTCCCTCTGTTACTTTCAATCATCCCTCCTTTACCCCATCGGCATGTTTCAATGGTCCACCAACAATCTCCCCTCCATCAAACATCCTTTCAACAGTCCCTCATTCACCCCATCGGTCTTACCTTCAATCCCGTAGCCGTTTGGTCATCCCTCGGATGTGAGGGGTTCCTTTCCGTGTTCTCTCCATCCACGCATTGCTGGATAACCCATTGGGTGCTCTCGCATTCATGTTGGTGTCGCGTCTTACATGCATGTTCGTGGCGCTTGGTGCTCGGTATGGCCGGCGAGGTGCGGCGCTTCTCGCGGGCATGGTACAGCGCAAAACAGTGTGATTGGGCATTTTCCATGTGAAGGAGGGAGCTGGGGGCTCTCGTTGCGGTTTTAGACACATAGAGGGTGGGGTGGGGGCTTTGTTGAAAGTTCCCTCAGAATGGTGTGGCAATTTCCACAAGTAACGTCATGCACCCACCCTCCCCCCCATCAGCTGTGGACCAATGGGAGTGGGAGAAGACTTGTAGGAGGAGGGGAAGAAAGATGAAGAGAAGAAGAAGCAGAAAGGTGAAGAGAAGCATTTGTGATGAGCTCGCGCGAGCAGCAACGAAGAGCGCTTCTGAGCAGATAGCTCAGAAAGCAGAAAGGGAAGATGCAAAAGGCAGGAGAAGCAGAAGAGAAAGCAGAAAGCAGATGCAGAAGGCTGAGGGAAGCAGAAAGGAAAAATGAATGGGACAAGGTCGCTTGAGCAGAAGACTATAAGATTGAGAAGGCAAGCGAGGGAAGGAACGGAATTGTGAGGGAATAGAAAGGAAAAATTCACAAGCAGTTGGTGTCGAGCTTTTGTGGAAAAAGAACACTCTTTCCTTGAGCGTCATCCTGCCCTCTCGATATTGTGAGCCATGAAGGACGAGGAGGATGAATGGAGGCACCTCATTGACGGGGGCCTGAGGAATCTGAGGCAGAGGAGGGCGAGTCGCACATTCAGCTCACATTTCTGTGACGCTAGAGAGGACTCGTCTACTGGGTTTGGGCACCTCAGGGGCACAACTGAGTTCCTCCATCACCACTGCCCATCTTCCCCATCCATTTTCCTCCACATTCTCCTGTATATTTGTGTGAGGTGAGAGAGAGAACGAAAGACTGCTTTCCTTTTCTCCATACATTACTTTTATTTTATTTTCAAGTCCTTGTTTTATTCTTTGCGCCTGAGTGAATGATAACCAAGTCTTTTGTTGAAGTAAGATTGAAAAATAATGTGTTGTGGTTAAATCTGTTATGGTCCAATATTGATTCTTGTGCCATTAGAACCAATATATTTCTATCAATATTTATTCACATTTTGAACTTTTAATATGACAAAATCTGTATGAATTAACCAAAAAATGTGCTGTATGTCTTTTACCAAATCACATCTCTTTCCTGTTTAAATTTGCATCACTAAGCTGAGAGTGTGTCACATTTTGGGAGGCACATCGGGAGGGATGTGAAAGCAAGAAGTCGGGAAGCTTAACAAATGCCCAAAAAATTAATATGTGTGTAAATTTGAGGCTCCCTTTGAGCTTGAGACTGAGACCGAATGATCCGTCTGGCCCCACCTCTGATTGGCCCTGACAACACCCAACCAATTGGCATGGTGACAGTAGAAATCACTGCATATGAGTA
This sequence comes from Eptatretus burgeri, assembly GCF_056783735.1. NCBI lineage: Eukaryota > Metazoa > Chordata > Myxini > Myxiniformes > Myxinidae > Eptatretus > Eptatretus burgeri. Next base: position 54,271,743 of record NC_140962.1, read on the forward strand.
AGAGAGAGTTGGGATTAGTGGTTCGAAGATGGTCCATGTTGGCAGAGAGGGAGATGTAAATAGTCATCCCTGTTCGGAAGATGGTACAGCACACACATACACAAGGAGGAAGTGGTTGTGGAGGAAAGCGAGCCAAAGGTACTTCTGAGGGTTAGAAGGGCGAAGAGTAGCACACAGACAGTGGGAACTGGAATTCTTGACATAAACTGAAACTATGCCACTGGAACGGGGTTCAGGCCTGTCAAACTTGAAAAGACAATACCTCGAGAGAGACATCAAGGAATACGGGACATCCTGTGGGAGGAAGGATTCTGTGAGGTAGATGTCAGCTCTACCAGTGGCTGATTGGATTGAGCAATCTGTCAATTTGGAGTAAAGACATCGGATCTTGGAGGTCCATAGATTAGGAATGAGGGAGGAATTGCTCTTGACAGGGAGGGAGAAAGAGGGTTAGAGGTGGGGGAGATTGTAGAGAGGGAGGTGGGAGGATGCAGAATGGGATGTGGGGTGAGTAGGGATGGGGTAGGATGATGGGGAAGAAAAGAGGGGGCAGTGTGCTGGGGAAGTGGAGAGGGAGTATGACGCTGGGGAAGTGGAGAGGGAGCAGGATGCTGGGGAAGCGGAGAGGGAGCAGGACGCTGGAGAAGCGTAGAGGGAGCAGGATGCTGGGGAAGTGGAGAGGGAGCAGGACGCTGGAGAAGCGTAGAGGGAGCAGGATGCTGGGGAAGTGGAGAGGGAGCAGGATGCTGGGTAAGTGGAAGGGGAGCAGGACGCTGGGGAAGTGGAGAGGGAGCAGGACGCTGGAGAAGCATAGAGGGAGCAGCATGCTGGGGAAGTGGAGAGGGAGCAGGATGCTGGGGAAGTGGAAGGGGAGCAGGACGCTGGGGAAGTGGAGAGGGAGCAGGACGCTGGGGAAGCAGAAAGGGGGTGGGATGCTGGAAATGCAGAAAGGTTAGGGGACAATGGTAAAGTTAAAATGGGGCTGGACACAGGGGAAGAAGAGAAGGTCCGGGATAAAAGAGAAGAGGAAAGGGGCCAGATTCAGGGGAAGACAGGTGCTGGGATGCAGAGAGAGAAGGGGGACTGATGGAGTGACAGGGGGAGAGGGGGGGGAACACAAGGGGAGAAGAGGGGCTGAGTCACAGGGGGAAAGAGGGACCAGGACGCAGGAGAAGAAGAGAGTGGCGGGACACAAGATGAGAAGAAAGGGTCTGGGGGAGAAGAAAGAGAAAGGTCTGGGGGAGAATAAAGAGAAAGGTCTGGGGGAGAAGAAAGAGAAAGGTCTGGGGCAGAAGAAAGAGAAAGGTCTGGGGGAGAGCAGGGGGAGAGGAAAGATGCAGAGAAGCAGGGGGAGAAGAGAGGGGCCATGATGCCGGGAGGAGGGAAAGAAGCTGGAACACAAGGGAGAAGAGGGCCTGGGTCACAATGGGAGGAGAATAGTGGCACGGATGCAGAATGAGAAGAGAGGGGCTGGGATGCAGAATGAAAAGAGAAGGGCCAGGACACAGGGTGAGAAGAGAAGGGCTGGGACACATGGGGAAGCAAAGAGGTGGTGGTGTACAGGGGAAACGAGAAGGATGTGGGAAGTGAAGGAAGCATGGAGGGGGTGCGGAGTGAAGGAAGTAAGAAGGGTCAGGGAGTGAAGTAAGCAAAAGGAGGGGGGGAGTGAAAGAAGCAGGGAGGGCTAGGGCATGGAGGAAGCAAGGAGTGGGAGGGGTTTGAGGTGGATGAACACATAATTAGAAGACGCCAAGCAGGGGTTGAGGTCAAGGAACCAGTTGCAGTTGTGGTGAAACCCAGTTGTGAAGATGACCTGGGGGAGTGTACTGACATGAAGTTTATTATCATCGTACCACAGACAGTACAAATGGGGTTAGATTAAAGGATTCCAAGGCCGGAGAGACAAAGACAGAACTCTCAGGATTGGGATGGCAACGGTGATCAAAGGCATGAAGAAAAACAGCGCTGTATGAACACGATGGTGGAGGAGGCACCGGTTTATGCATCATCTAGAAATGAAGAGAGGGGTTAAATGTGTTTGGAAGCAAGTTTGTGGGAAAATTGAACATATTAAAATTGCCATTTAGAAGTTTTAAATTGGTCGGGAAAAAGGGGAGGTAGAAGAGGAGGAAAAGAAGAAGATGAAGAATAAAGTTTATCATTGTTTTTTATTTTGTATTTGTATGAAAGAAGAGGTATAAGGAAGGAATTAAAATGAGGGTGGTGGATAATACAACGGAGATAATTGGAGACATGTCCTGGGTATGGGAAATAGTTGCGGAAAAAAACAAGGAAAAAAACAAAACAAAACAGGTATGCACAAAACTATCAATGCCTGAGAAGGAGGATAAAAAGAAGTAGACAGAGCATGAAAAAATACACAGGAGTGAGCACTCAATATGAAGACCAATCGACACAAAGGGAGAATATAAAATCTACAGCAGCACAGATGAATCCGGAATAATTACTTAACTTTTTGGAAGCAGATCTCTCATTTGACCAAGAGAAGTGACCACGACGAGGTTTTTCTGGAATGCTGTTGGCTATAGCGAGGGCTTGTGGATTGACTAGTAGAGTAGCCAAATGAATTTGAAGCAAGCTTATTGATAAGAAATAATGAGTGGCTGTAAATAGGAAGATGTCTGACTGGGATGATTAAGTATTGGGATGCTCCAGGGATCAGTTCTAGAACCATTATTAATCACAATGTAGATCAACAATTTGGATAGTAGAGATAATAGTTGGCTTTCGAAACTTGCAGATGACACATAGCTTGGAGGTAAGGTAGATCTGATAGTGGAGAGGAGGTTGATCAGATTCAGGAAAGTCGAGATATTTTCATAGATTTTGCAAAGCGGTTTTACATAAGGAAATGTGAGGTACTGAAGTTTGGGAAGAATAATGAAAATCGAGACTGCATAAAACAAGGGACGATTCTGGAGCATGTGACAAACAATAAGGATCTGGGGTTGGTAATAGATGTGAGGCAGTGGGGGGGGGGGAGGTTGGGTGGGGTGGGGGTAAGCAGCACAATGCCAGGAGGAACATATTGGCAAAGCTTCCTTCACTCCCGACCCCACCCCCCCCCAAGCCAAACGAACCACATTTCAAGTTGTCGTCGCAGAGGGGTAAATTTTAGAAAGGATTCTGGTAGAAGGTATTAAGATTAGTCAGGAGTTTCTGAAGGCATACAAGGATTTCTGGCTGGGGGAGGGGGCGACAGGGGTTTGAAGATGGATAAGAGAGCTAGCTGTTGGAGAAAGACCAGAATAGAGCTGCAAAAGTAAGGCAAAGTCACCCATTTTCATGGGGTGAGCGAGAATACTCCTTACAAATCTCTGATGCATTTACATTTGCACCAGGAGACCCCGTACCATGTGTTGAATAAATAACATTGACCAAAATAAAACAATGTGAGGACTTTCACATCACAAACACACAAAACATGAACAAAGAACACAAAAAAATCCACATGCAATGTGATTTAATTAGTATTCTCGCAAAAGCACATTCAACAAAATATTGTGGGGTGTCCACACACAGAATATCCTGAGGCAGTTTTTAATCTGCCAAAAAGTGCAAAAGACTCATAATGAATCATGGCTTATATGCTGCTCTTTTGGCGAAATAAAGGAACAGTGCACACATTAATGCAGAAATTGTGCATGGAAATCATAATTGTGATGAAGGGCTTGCGCAGATTCTGTACCGCAATCCTCCTCCCCCACCCCACCACCACGACCACAACCACAACCCAGACTTAAACCAATATAAATGAAAAGTGTGAAAGCTTCCAAATGCAAAAGCAAGAGGATAATAGAAAAACACGAGCACGTAGCTCCAGCATGTTTGCGCCAAGTTCTTAGAGCTGACACAGTGAGTGAATTTACATGAATCCAAGTGCGGCTAACATGCTTGAGATAACTTGGATGCTGTGCAGAAAATTGAGGCGATGCAGAACATAATTTCATCAACCAGGAGTGCAGAATCCTGACTGCCAGACTGCCTCCATAACAACTGGAGTCAAAGCAAGTAAATGGAGAAAGAAAACAATTTTCTGCTCCATGTTTTTAATACAAAATCTGAGGCACATTGAAGAGTTGGAGGACAGAGGGTGAGAGGTCAAGCACAATAAGAATGAAGTAGAGGAAAATAAGTAGACAAGGGGTGGACAGAAATGGGCCAAAAAGGCAAATAAGGACAAAACAGATCGGAGAATCAGAAAAATAAAAAAATATGAGTGCTTTAACAAACACAACATTTTCTGATCATTGAATGTTGGGATTTCAATAACCTATGATTGCAATATCAGCATTGAATGTTCAGTTAATTTTGGACACTTTCAGTGAGAGTAGACTTGTGCAATTGTATTAATATTGCATCATATGACAAGTTAAGCAATGCATGTCGAAATGTGCATAACATGTAAGACAAGAGTTCATTATTACATCAGAACCAAACTTGTGCATTTATTTCAATTTTGTTCATTGCAATGGATGCTTGCTTGGAAATTGAAAAAGGCATAAAAATCAATTGTATTATATTTCAATTGACAGTAAAAGATACAGTAGCTGAAATGGAAACATTAAAGCATCAGCGGATATCCCATCACCTGATACTAAGTACAATGAGAGTGTGACAATCTCACAAGAGATGCCTATCTGTTTGAAAGAGATAGGGCATTTCCGTGTGTGATCAGTAAACGGAAACGAAATGTAATTGTGAAACACAGAGCTCTCACCATCATAAAAATTTAATCAACATATTTGTTTCTGTTGGAATAAAATGAATAGCCATCACATCTGTTAAAACATGTTCGACCTCTCTCTATTATTTTCCGGATCAACCAGACAAAATAAATCACAATGACCACTCTACAAATACCCCAAGTACAAATTCTGACACCATCCATAAAATCAATTCGAAAGAAAAAAGGTGCAAAACGCTATGTGATGTTGTAAGTAGATGCAATTTCATACCAACCTTTTTGAGCATTCGGCACAGCTTCTCAATCTTGTGTATTTGCTGTTGCTAGCATGAACACACACATAAACACACATTAAGTTACTCATTTGAGCTTTGAAAGAAATACTGCAGCACATTGTATGAACACGGTTGCTTCCAAAAACATAGCAATATCAAAATCCCACACATTTTGTGAAATACAATAATGAATTTTGAAGAATTTGCTACAGTTTATCAATGGCATTTGTAATGCCTTATTTTATAATATGCTCGAGACATTGTAGACTGCAGAGCATAAATAATAAAAATCAATTCTGAAATGGCAATGGATGAAATCAATGAAAAAAAACATTGAATGGTGTTTGCTAAGGCCTAGGTCACATTTGCCACGGCGGCCGTGGGGTCTCCAAAATCTGCGGCCACTAGTAATTATACGGCGGCCGCAGTATTTCCAGTCACATATGTTTTTATTTTTCGGGTAGCCGCACGGCGTATTTAGAAATTGTGGAGACAGAAAACGTGGGGATGCCATACGGTCTTTGATTTGATGTCGCACGGTGACCTTAGGGCGTCGCTGCGGCGGCCATAGAATTTTCAAGGCAGACGCACGGTGCCGGCAAGGGGACAGCAGGGGGGCCCTAAGGCGAACGTGCGGCCAGACGGACGGTAACGAATGGGTATATATACCAGTTCTTTTTTTTCCTGAAATCAAAATATACCAGTATATATATATATATATATATATATATATATATATATATATATATATATATATATATATATATATATATATATATATATATATATATATCTGAATATACCATAACTATAATACACCGTGGTGCCCCCAGAATCCGAACGCCCCATTGTTTGAACAAATTGGAATCCGAACAATTTTTTCGAGAAAATTTTGCCCGAAAAATCGAATACATTTTAAAAAACCGAACACAACGTGGCGTTCATGTGTCTCCCCCACCTGTTCGAGCCGCATCTTCGCGCTTTGTTCATTCAGTTCGTCGGTGGAAGTCCTCGTGAAAGCATCTCTCATGTGTCGATCGATACTATAGGCCTCAGTCACATTTGCTCTACGGCGAGGATACGGTGGCCGTACGCCCTCTGAATTGACAGAAATGTGCGGTGGCCGCAGAGAAACTGAGGTGGCCTCAGGGAGGCCCTACTCCGTATGGCTATATTTTACAGGTCGTATGGTCGCCGTGGAATTATCGTGCAGAGTTATAACTTTTTTTCATTTCTACGTTCGCCGTAGCAATTCGACAAGCCAATCTATGACGTAAATGTGTTCCACGTCGACCATACATAGGGCGTACAGTGGGCTTGCGTTATCCGTGCGGCTGCCGTAAGCTCTTAATGAAAAATGAATTTTCCCAACCCCCAAAAATTACGGTGGCCGCACTATTTCCACGGTCGCCGTACGGTGGCCTTGCGGTCTGTCTGATTACCTGCGGGCAATGCAGG
>NC_140962.1:54283183-54285683 GCF_056783735.1 Eptatretus burgeri
CCCCCCAATTTTCTCTCCGTGCCCTCACACGGTCTCCTGGCTGGGACACGTGGCTCCCTTTGGCAGGCACGACCCTCTGCCGATTCTCCCGCTATGGCACCCCCGTGCACTACACTGCCTCCGAGCCTACCAGCTCCCTAACACCGGGGAGTGCCCCCGATGGCACCTCCCCTGAAACGCACACGTGGCAGGCCGGCCTCCCGGGCCCCTTTCCGAGGGTCACCCGTGCCCACAACACTGCCCACGCGGCTAATGGCGCCCCGGGCCCCCGCACCAAGCAGGCGCACCCGTGCCCACTACTCTATCCCGGCCCCCCATGGGCCCATGGCCTACCACGGCCGACTAGCCTGGTGCCCGGGGTACCCACTCAGCGATACTCACCTTTCGCAGCCACGCTCCCAAGCCCGTCAACAGGGCTCCTGCACCCCTCCAAATGGGTCTCGAGCCTACATTCCCACCAACAGCAAAACGACCTCCGTTTTGTAATTTAACTAACCCCCTAACTCACTCTACACTGACCCCGGGGTCCCTTGGGCGGGAGTCACTCCTCCCCCCAATCACTCATCGCACCATGCCTTCCCCATTCACTCCACTCACACAGACCCGCTGGCCTCACTCACTCACTAAGCACATGCTTCCAATTCACTCACCAACAACTCTTCAACACACACACCACTGAACTCTGCCATCATCCTAACTACATCCCCTAACTAACTCGTGCTCCCACGTCGTCCCTTAAACTACAGCACGTTCCATTTAACGCTACGTAGCTAAACTACGTCCCCTCTACACATTCACAAGTCTGTCACTGTCTCCAAATAAATCATTTTATTTCCCCACCTAAATCTGGCTACAATCCCTCTAACTAATCCATTCCACGGACTCCATGAGGACTTACCCCTGCCCCATGGAGTCGGTCTAACTAAGCTAACCCTTCCCCCTAACTAGTTTCCATCCTGTGCCCAGGTAAGGGGGTCTTCCACCCCTTGCCCAGGAATCCTGTACACCCGAAAGTGAGGCTTGCTTTTTTTTTTTTTATGCGCAGCACCTGCGCGGCAACTCAGAGCTCGCGCACTTTGCACCTGCCCGTGACGTCATGCAGCTGCACGTGTTCCTCGTCCCTCCTTGGACGGTACCATCCGGCAGAGATACCACTCCTGCCGGATTCCAACCACACGTGCAGCCATGACGTCACCGTGCGCAAAAAAAAACACAAGCCCCACGTCTCGAGGGGTTCCCCACGCGAACACATGTGCTTTGCCCGTTGGAGCTTAACACACACGATCGCGTGGAGAACCCGTCCGGTCCAAATCCATTTACCTGCCTAAACTTTGTCCGTCCGCGGGATCGGCAAATCCACCGCGTGCGTTTCCGGACCGGGACTTCACTCTCGCAAGCGAGCATGTGGTGGTCTCGTGCGTTGCACAGCACGAACCGCGTGCTCACTGCTGGGTGAACCCGGCACGGTCCTCGAAACAACCACAGCCGCTACTCGGCTTTCTCTCCTCTGTCGCCGTCTCCGTCTCCATTCAACCCACGCACACCTGCGTGTTACGACGCACACAGTCCACTCCATCACATTCACACCGGGAGATGCGGCTGCGTGCTCCCGCATGCCAACCGACATCTCCCTCACATACCGCTCTCTCACACACACGGTCTCCCTTGCACACAGCGACCTTGCACACGGCCGTTCACTCACGCACGGTGCCTCACCACTCACACAAACCATACTACTTACACACGCGGGGGCACTCACCCGCGGTGCCTCATCCACACTCCGTGCCTCACTCACACACGCGGGGGAACTCACGCGCGGTGCCTCACTCATACACACGGCGACACACACACGCGGTCTCTTCCACACACGGTGCCTCACCCACACACGCGGGGGCACTAACCCGCGGTGCCTCACTCACACTCCGTGCCTCATCCACACACGGCGTGCTGGGAAGCACGTACTCCGGCACCATCGCCACCACACCACTCACACACGGGGACGCACTCACACCTTGCACCACACACACAGGGACAACCACACTGGGGATTTGTGTCCCCACAAGGGTCTCCGGGGCCTCTATACCCCCCAAGCTCTCCGTGCACCCGTCCACAGCACTCGTCCCCTCAACCTCGCAAAGCACGACCGAACTCACCTGGTCGTGACTCGCCTCAAGGGGGCATACTCCCTCCCCTCGTTCCTGGAGGAGGCCATCCAGGTGCTCGCACTGGGTCTCTACCCAGTTCGCCAGCTCACCCCCATTGTCCTCCACTACCTCCGTGTGTGTGTGTGCGTCACTTACCCCGTCTTCATCGTGTTTATTGGTCTCTGCTTCTTTCTGGCGTCTTTCCCTTATCTTTATTTAGGTCAACCTTGCTTTCTCTTTAAGTCGCTCCCGTCCTTCCCTGTTTTTCACTCCTTGCTCTTTCACGATCTCCGCGTACCTCATCCTTGCTCTCCGTATTAATTGTTCTTTTCTCTCCCTCGCAATTACTTTCACCT
>NC_140962.1:54291183-54293683 GCF_056783735.1 Eptatretus burgeri
ACGTGATTCAAACAGGTGACAGCCTTCATGGAGAGGGTCACGTGCTGTACAAGGTGCAATCACGTGATAGTTCGAGAAACGCGTTTGTCATCATCACGTGATCTTTTTGTATTTATTTCGTCCCTTTTGTTTGCCCCTCATCCCACCCCACACCCCGATCTCTAGAATTGGACGTGGACGATGGTAAGCTGCTCTTGGAGGACGTGCCAGGGAGCAAAGAATCATCAAAAATGGAGGAGGCTGGGATTGCCGGGTTCGTGGACGAGGATGTGCCAGACTCGGAAGAGGAATTTCTGGAGTTTGAGGAAGAATTTCCTGAACTGGAGGAACCTCCTTCCAGCTGGCTGTTCCACATGAGCAGTTTCATTTTTACTCTGATTGACTTTTGCACAATCATTTATTGCATGAACTTGTGGAGAAAACGTCTCATTCGATGGTGGGACTCGAACCACAAAGGTGGAAACAAAAGGAGACGGAGGAGACGTCACAAGAAAGTGAAACGTTCATCTCCATTGTAGTTTGTGGTGAAATTTGTGAATGAGTTCTTTGTGTGTTTCATTCAAATAAAAATTTACAATTTCATTCATTCCTCCTGTTGGAATATAATTTACATTCGATTTTTCTTCTGTTCCTCGAACAAATAAATATATCAGTTTATTATTTTGTAACAGGATTCAAGACCTTGGTGTAACGTGAGAGTGTGTGTGGTCCAGTCCCATATTATTAATCAACTGTAAACTCGGTATCTACAAATCGTTTACTAATAGTAATCCATACTGCAAAGGAATAACATCTTAAGACCATTCAATTCACGTAGATGAAGGAAAGAAACAAGGTCAAACACAGACCTTGAAACATGGAGAAACGTGTGTACCTTCACTAGAAAATACAACACACACGACCACAACACCACTCCTTGGTGACAGCGTGATGTCTCTCATCCCCACTGTCAAATCACGTGACCAAAGCCTGTCAAGCTTCAAGAACTCGGTCTGGTCAAGTACTTTGTACAGCGCAGCTCATGTCTGAACCAAAGGACATTAAGGTCACTTCAACCAACGACATACAAACACCACCACATGTCATTAATAATGTCAAATCAAGAGAGATTCTTGCAATTGTAATGTTGCCCTGAAACTCGAGTTACAACATCTGCTCCACCACAACCCCTCCCTGCTTGCTGAAGAGGATCTCACACAGGTGGGTCCAGGAGTCCCTCTTTTGGACTCTTCCATTCCACTTTGTGCCGGGGGGGGAAATGGGGGGAATGGACTGGTCCAAGTTGAGGGAAACAGGACTGGTGCTGCAATTGTCTCAATGTTGCAGTCCCAACTTCACTGTCACACACTTCCCTGTTTCAGAGTTGATGTCCCATCAACCATACATATCAAACACGTATTTGCCGAACAATTGCATAATTAATAAGTTTCATTGAGCGATCGTGGCTCAGACTTTTGGATCGAAACCAGTCGCAGCATGAGCTTCCTCAAGGACAGATGTTGGCAACTGGTGGGGTTTGAGGGATACCCTGCATTTGATTGAGAAGACCTTCTCAACACATCACAGGTATAGTCATATTCCACCGGTCGTGTTTTACCATCTTCAGTGACATCATAGTCATCGTCCACTTTTGATTATTTGACTGAGGGACTCGTGGGGGTTCAGACACCCTATTATCATTACCGTCAGCAATGTCAAATAATTCAGGGACAGGAACACCTGTTACTTCAACCTCTTCCAAAGAATGTTTCAACATCTACCTCAGGATGTGGAGTTGGAGTTGGAGGAGTTGGCCTCCTCTCGCTTGAAGCTTTCTCAGAATTCAACTTCGCAATCTCACTCATCAGAAGTTGGGCCATCACCAGCTGCCGCTTCAGGTTAAGCCACACCAGGGAGCGTGCTCTTTGATTCCATGCCTTCCACAAAGCTTTTGGCATCAAGAAGCTCCCTTTTATTTTCTGTCTTTTGGGGTTACCCTCCATTTACAGGTTCCATTACATGTGTGACCACCAGTATTAAGATGCTTGACCACTTTGTGCGGTGTAGAATCCCAGACATCTTGTGTCTTGCTTTGACCCCTTATCTTGCTATCCCTGAGGAATTCTCGTGCACCTATTGGCAGGACTACATCGTTAGTCCAATGGTTACGAAGTGTCTTTCTTCAAACAACTACTTTCTCTGTGTTCTTGGATGCCATCAAATCTCAAAGGCATGATTGAGCCTCCTGTGATGCTCGGCGATCGATTCATCCACTCGGATGTCCCCTTCAGAATGCGTGTGAAATCCTAGTGTATGGTCAAATGGTGGAACAGATCTCTCCCAAAGAAAAGGTAGAATGGCGAATATCCCATGGAGGAATGAGGGGTACAGTTGTATGCGTACACTAGCTCAGGTATACGTACACGTACACATTTTAAAAGGTAGCTGTTGACGAGAGACAAAGAGAGTCAGCGAGACGAAGAGAGTCAGTGAGACAAAGAGAACCCCGAGGCTAAGATAA
>NC_140962.1:54298683-54303683 GCF_056783735.1 Eptatretus burgeri
AACTTCTTTCTCTGTGTTCTTGGATGCCATCAAATCTCAAAGGCATGATTGAGCCTCCTGTGATGCTCGGCGATCGATTCATCCACTCGAATGTCCCCTTCAGAATGCGTGTGAAATCCTAGTGTATGGTCAAATGGTGGAACAGATCTCTCCCAAAGAAAAGGTAGAATGGCGAATATCCCATGGAGGAATGAGGGGTACAGTTGTATGCGTACACTAGCTCAGGTATACGTACACATACACATTTTAAGGTAGCTGTTGACGAGAGACAAAGAGAGTCAGCGAGACGAAGAGAGTCAGTGAGACAAAGAGAACCCCGAGGCTAAGATAATTCATGTGACGAAGAGGGTCCACCAGACGAAAAATGAGAGGAAAAGAGAGTGATGTTCTTTAAAAGGTCTGCCCCACACCAACGCTGATGTGTGCGTGTGTGTGTGTGTGTGTGTGTGTGTGTGTGTGTGTGTGTGTGTGTGTGTATGTGCAGACTAAGCTCTCATCGAGACTGTATTTTTCCATGGCGCTCGACACAATGGGTTCTATTGCCTGCCCTCCATACTCTGTGAATGCCTTCACCTGTGTCATCAGCTCAGTCCCATCATTCGCTGCCCACTGCTTGTGGGAGGTGCCACCCTCCAGGCTATCCTCCCATGAAAAATAGTCTTTCCCTCTTCCAAGCCCAACAATGTATGTCACTACCATCGCTTGTGGTGCACCAGCCAGCCAGATCGTGAATGGTCAATTTTCTAAAGGTGAAGTGCTGCCATTGTGCCTTATTGTCGAAAGTCCTCACCTGGCCCTGCCCACAAGAAGAGGTTTTTATGCATGCATTCTTTCCCTGACTATCTATAGTAATAAATGTATGTGTGTATGTGTGTGTGTGTGTGTGTGTGTGTGTGTGTGTTTCCTCCACAACCCAAAGTCATGAAACCTTGCAGCCTGAAACTTTGAATGCATATGAAGAAAACTCCAAGGAAGTGCATGAGTGAAAATTGTGTTTGGGTTCATTAAAACACCCTTTTGAAGACAATTAACGGCCTTATTTAATTATATCCTTTATCAGGCGCATTCAGCGTCACTGCTCTCTTTGGGGTTTTAAGGCGTTTCCTCGGTAACCGTGCTGGGGTCTGAAACCGCCATGTGTATGATAAAGTTAATTTTTTCCTCTGTCCTCACTCATATTATTGAATGCCTGTTCATCATAGCTACAAATCGCTGGGTACATCGCTTTTGTTAGTGCTGTCGTTTGCAAATTAGGAGCTTGGAGTGATTACTTGCATTTTATTATACGATTTTCCATGATCTACTCTAATTGACGAATTAAAGTATATCACTGAAATATTATTTCAGTTTGAGGATCGGATATTGTCTGGACTAAATAATTATCAAAATCTGGAGTGAAATCTGATAATTTAAATAAATAACTAGTCTGATAAGTAACGCTATGGTCCCTCCTCCAAAATATGCACAAGAAAATGTGAAATTTCCAAAGCATTAACCTAATCTTTTTGACTGTTTGGAGCATTATATTAAGTGAAGAAAATATTTAGGAATGTGCCAAAATTAACCAGCTTCATTGAGCTACATGATTTAATGCAGACCTTCCAAATCAACCATTTAATTGGAGTGATTGCTTGAGTGCTTAACCCACTTGCCGAGCACCCTACAGTTGATCGCAGAACCGTGCTCCGTCATTTGGAGCGAATCGTTCACTTACTGTGGATGTGTTGCCGCACCACATCATTCAGAGCGAGAGGCTCATGCTCCGTCATCCTGAGTGAGTGGTTCCTGTTCCATCATCCTGACCAAGTGGTTCATGTTCCATCATCCTGAGCGAGTGATCCATGCTCCGTGCTCCTGAGCGATGGCAACTGTGTTTTAAAACATCAGTTTTTCACCAGATTTGCTTTGATTCCCTGTGGAGCACCTCATGGAACCTCCGTAAATATAAACACAGATGTGGAAGATGCTTTGGGTAATTAGTCCCTCTGGAGAACAGGGTGCGAGATCAAGCAGTGAATGCATTAACTCATGTAGCTCAATGAAGCTGGATAATTTTGGCACATTCCTTAATATTTTCTTCATTCAATATAATGCTCCTCACAGTCGAAAAAGATAAGTTGGAGGAGGGACCATAGCCTTACTCATCAGACTCGTTATTTCTTTAAATTATCAGATTTCACTCCAGATTTTGACACTTATTTAGTCTGGACAATATCCCATCCTCAAAGCCGAAATAATATTTTGATGATATACTTTAATTAGTCAATGAGAGTAGATCATGGAAAGTCATATCATATAATGCATGAAATTACTCCAGGCTCCTAATTTGAAAACTTATAGCACTTACAAAAGTGATTTTTACAGTAATTCAGAGCTATAATGAAAAGGCATTCAATAATATGAATGAAGAAAGAGGGGGAAAAAAACTTAATCATGAAGAAATCATTGCGGCCTGTGCCACATTGAGGCATGGTTGTGCAGGCCTAAAATACATGGCGATTTCAGAGCCAGGCAAGGTTATCCAGGAAACGTCTCAAAACCCCATAGAGAGCATTGCCCCTGGATGCGCTTCATAAAGGATATAATTAAATAAGGCTGTTAATTATCTTCAAAAGGGGTGTTTAATTAACCCAAACACACAATTTTCACTCATGCACTTCCTTGGAGTTTTCTTTGTGTGCATTCAAAGTTTCAGGCTGCTCGGTTTCATGGCTTTGGAGTTATGGAGAAGACACACACATTTATCATGATAGATAGTCAGTGAAAGATTGCATACATAAAAACATCTTCTTGCGGGCAGGGCCAGGTGAGGACTTTCGGCAATAAGGCACAATGGAAGCACTTCACATTAAAAAAATTGACCATTCACGATCTGTGGCTGGTGCACTACAAGCCATGGTGTGGTGACATACATTGTTGGGCTTGGAAGAGGGAAAGATTATTTTTCATGGGCTGATGGCCTGGAGGGTGACACCTCCACAAGCAGTGGGTAGCCAATAATGGCACTGAGCTGATGACAGGTGAAGAGCAGTCCCAGAGTATGGAGGGGCAGGCCATATAACCCATTGTGTAGAAGCGCATTGGAAAAATACAGTTTTTATGAGGGCTGAGTCTACACACACACACACACACACACACACACACACACACACACACACACACACACACACACACACACACACTCACACACACACACACACACAGACACACACAGACACACACACACACACACACACACATATATATATATATATATATATATATATATATATATATATATATATATATATATATACACACACACACACACACACACACACACACACACACACACACACACACACACACACACACACACACACACACACACACACAAACACACACACACACACACACCAGAGACAGAGTGATAATTCCTCACCGTGAACTCAGGATCAAAGGATGTGAGAGAATTCCTTTCCAGTCAAGAATAATATCATTCAGTTCAGTTTGAAACAAATAAATCTCTTCAAGGAAGTCGTTCATTTTTATCCATTCCTCGTGATATTCAAATAACTCATTTCAACATCAGTTATTAACGATGTTCTTATTGGGGACAACCTGTTGGAAAAAAGACCGAGAATAATTATTAATCGTATGTGATTTAATTCTGTTTTAAACAATAAATAATTAATTGGGTTGAAAATTTCACCTGTTATCTTGTGAAAACGATTGATCTGCAAGGTTGCAGTGAGAATCTGAACCCTCCATTTTTGTAATAAAACACGAAGGTACACAAGTTTCTTATTTAAACCAACTTGATGACGTAATGGGAGATTTCACAACAATGGTTTTTCCAGGAGTGTGTTCCACATTGGAAATGACGAGAGACAAGGGCACAGAAGACTTCCTCATTTTCACGGCACGACTGTGTTGTAAAAACACTTCCCCATTTTACAAAACTCACCCCAACAGCCCTTTCTTTCATGCTTGAAGAGACAAAGTGAATGTAAGAGGAAAATCAATTTATTCCCAAAAGGAGAACATGGACAAATGTTCATTGGTTCGCTCTTTGAGTGGAATGAAAACATAAAAGGAAAGAAGTGCTTTAATCAGTGAGTCTCAATTCTACATTTGCTTGTGTGGGAGGGGGGAGAATATCAGTCTCCTATTTTGTACTTTTGGGGCTTAAGTTAGAAAGTTTTCCCTTGTCCCCCATTCATTTGAATGGCTGCCTCAGAAACCCCATTTATCTTCTACTCCCCATATTCATTAAAAAACGAGAAGGTCACTCGGTAGAGCACATACCTCCGCCGTAATGCCTGATCCAGGAAAATATATCTGGCCCAATACATTTTTGAGGTATTGTGCTATACATAGTTTTTGAATCCTAACTCTCAAAGGTAAAGAATCACATAAAAAATTGTAGTCGCCAAATCTGGATCCAGATTTCCCCCAAAATCGAATCACTTGGTCCTCATCACACATCGAACCTGAACCTGTTTTGAGATATCTTGTACACACACAAACAAACAGACAGAAAGGGGTGAAAACATAACCCCCTGCACCTTCGGCGGCGAAGGTCACGAGAAGGGCACTCGGGTTTGAGGGATACCCTGCATTTGATTGAGAAGACCTTCTCAACACATCACAGGTATAGTCATATTCCACCGGTCGTGTTTTACCATCTTCAGTGACATCATAGTCATCGTCCACTTTTTGATTATTTGATTGTGGGACTCGTGGGGTTCAGACACCCTATTACCATTACCGTCAGCAATGTCAAATAATTCAGGGACAGGAACACCTGTTACTTCAACCTCTTCCAAAGGTGTTTCAACATCTACCTCAGGATGTGGAGTTGGCCTCCTCTCGCTGGAAGCTTTCTCAGAATTCAACTTCGCAATCTCGCTCATCAGAAGTTGGGCCATCACCAGCTGCCGCTTTAGGTTAAGCCATACCAGGGAGCGTGCTCTTTGATTCCATGCCTTCCACAAAGCTTTTGGCATCAAGAAGCTCCT
>NC_140962.1:54308683-54353683 GCF_056783735.1 Eptatretus burgeri
ATAATTCAGGGACAGGAACACCTGTTACTTCAACCTCTTCCAAAGGTGTTTCAACATCTACCTCAGGATGTGGAGTTGGCCTCCTCTCGCTGGAAGCTTTCTCAGAATTCAACTTCGCAATCTCGCTCATCAGAAGTTGGGCCATCACCAGCTGCCGCTTTAGGTTAAGCCATACCAGGGAGCGTGCTCTTTGATTCCATGCCTTCCACAAAGCTTTTGGCATCAAGAAGCTCCCTTTTCTTTTCTGTCTTTTGGGGTTACCCTCCATTTACAGGTTCTATTACATGTGTGACCACCAGTATTAAGACGCTTGACCACTTTGTGCGGTGTAGAATCCCAGACATCTTGTGTCTTGCTTTGACCCCTTATCTTGCTATCCCTGAGGAATTCTCGTGCACCTATTGGCAGGACTACATCGTTAGTCCAATGGTTACGAAGTGTCTTTCTTCAAACAACTTCTTTCTCTGTGTTCTTGGATGCCATCAAATCTCAAAGGCATGATTGAGCCTCCTGTGATGCTCGGCGATCGATTCATCCACTCGAATGTCCCCTTCAGAATGCGTGTGAAATCCTAGTGTATGGTCAAATGGTGGAACAGATCTCTCCCAAAGAAAAGGTAGAATGGCGAATATCCCATGGAGGAATGAGGGGTACAGTTGTATGCGTACACTAGCTCAGGTATACGTACACATACACATTTTAAAAGGTAGCTGTTGACGAGAGACAAAGAGAGTCAGCGAGACGAAGAGAGTCAGTGAGACAAAGAGAACCCCGAGGCTAAGATAATTCATGTGACGAAGAGGGTCCACCAGACGAAAAATGAGAGGAAAAAGAGAGTGATGTTCTTTAAAAGGTCTGCCCCACACCAACGCTGATGTGTGCGTGTGTGTGTGTGTGTGTGTGTGTGTGTGTGTGTGTGTGTGTGTGTGTGTATGTGCAGACTAAGCTCTCATCGAGACTGTATTTTTCCATGGCGCTTCGACACAATGGGTTCTATTGCCTGCCCTCCATACTCTGTGAATGCCTTCACCTGTGTCATCAGCTCAGTCCCATCATTCGCTGCCCACTGCTTGTGGGAGGTGCCACCCTCCAGGCTATCCTCCCATGAAAAATAGTCTTTCCCTCTTCCAAGCCCAACAATGTATGTCACTACCATCGCTTGTGGTGCACCAGCCAGCCAGATCGTGAATGGTCAATTTTCTAAAGGTGAAGTGCTGCCATTGTGCCTTATTGTCGAAAGTCCTCACCTGGCCCTGCCCACAAGAAGAGGTTTTTATGCATGCATTCTTTCCCTGACTATCTATAGTAATAAATGTATGTGTGTATGTGTGTGTGTGTGTGTGTGTGTGTGTGTGTGTTTCCTCCACAACTCCAAAGTCATGAAACCTTGCAGCCTGAAACTTTGAATGCATATGAAGAAAACTCCAAGGAAGTGCATGAGTGAAAATTGTGTTTGGGTTCATTAAAACACCCCTTTTGAAGACAATTAACGGCCTTATTTAATTATATCCTTTATCAGGCGCATTCAGCGTCACTGCTCTCTTTGGGGTTTTAAGGCGTTTCCTCGGTAACCGTGCTGGGGTCTGAAACCGCCATGTGTATGATAAAGTTAATTTTTTCCTCTGTCCTCACTCATATTATTGAATGCCTGTTCATCATAGCTACAAATCGCTGGGTACATCGCTTTTGTTAGTGCTGTCGTTTGCAAATTAGGAGCTTGGAGTGATTACTTGCATTTTATTATACGATTTTCCATGATCTACTCTAATTGACGAATTAAAGTATATCACTGAAATATTATTTCGGCTTTGAGGATCGGATATTGTCTGGACTAAATAATTATCAAAATCTGGAGTGAAATCTGATAATTTAAATAAATAACTAGTCTGATAAGTAACGCTATGGTCCCTCCTCCAAAATATGCACAAGAAAATGTGAAATTTCCAAAGCATTAACCTAATCTTTTTTGACTGTTTGGAGCATTATATTAAGTGAAGAAAATATTTAGGAATGTGCCAAAATTAACCAGCTTCATTGAGCTACATGATTTAATGCAGACCTTCCAAATCAACCATTTAATTGGAGTGATTGCTTGAGTGCTTAACCCACTTGCCGAGCACCCTACAGTTGATCGCAGAACCGTGCTCCGTCATTTGGAGCGAATCGTTCACTTACTGTGGATGTGTTTGCCGCACCACATCATTCAGAGCGAGAGGCTCATGCTCCGTCATCCTGAGTGAGTGGTTCCTGTTCCATCATCCTGACCAAGTGGTTCATGTTCCATCATCCTGAGCGAGTGATCCATGCTCCGTGCTCCTGAGCGATGGCAACTGTGTTTTAAAACATCAGTTTTTCACCAGATTTGCTTTGATTCCCTGTGGAGCACCTCATGGAACCTCCGTAAATATAAACACAGATGTGGAAGATGCTTTGGGTAATTAGTCCCTCTGGAGAACAGGGTGCGAGATCAAGCAGTGAATGCATTAACTCATGTAGCTCAATGAAGCTGGATAATTTTGGCACATTCCTTAATATTTTCTTCATTCAATATAATGCTCCTCACAGTCGAAAAAGATAAGTTGGAGGAGGGACCATAGCCTTACTCATCAGACTCGTTATTTCTTTAAATTATCAGATTTCACTCCAGATTTTGACACTTATTTAGTCTGGACAATATCCCATCCTCAAAGCCGAAATAATATTTTGATGATATACTTTAATTAGTCAATGAGAGTAGATCATGGAAAGTCATATCATATAATGCATGAAATTACTCCAGGCTCCTAATTTGAAAACTTATAGCACTTACAAAAGTGATTTTTACAGTAATTCAGAGCTATAATGAAAAGGCATTCAATAATATGAATGAAGAAAGAGGGGGAAAAAAACTTAATCATGAAGAAATCATTGCGGCCTGTGCCACATTGAGGCATGGTTGTGCAGGCCTAAAATACATGGCGATTTCAGAGCCAGGCAAGGTTATCCAGGAAACGTCTCAAAACCCCATAGAGAGCATTGCCCCTGGATGCGCTTCATAAAGGATATAATTAAATAAGGCTGTTAATTATCTTCAAAAGGGGTGTTTAATTAACCCAAACACACAATTTTCACTCATGCACTTCCTTGGAGTTTTCTTTGTGTGCATTCAAAGTTTCAGGCTGCTCGGTTTCATGGCTTTGGAGTTATGGAGAAGACACACACATTTATCATGATAGATAGTCAGTGAAAGATTGCATACATAAAAACATCTTCTTGCGGGCAGGGCCAGGTGAGGACTTTCGGCAATAAGGCACAATGGAAGCACTTCACATTAAAAAAATTGACCATTCACGATCTGTGGCTGGTGCACTACAAGCCATGGTGGTGACATACATTGTTGGGCTTGGAAGAGGGAAAGATTATTTTTCATGGGCTGATGGCCTGGAGGGTGACACCTCCCACAAGCAGTGGGTAGCCAATAATGGCACTGAGCTGATGACAGGTGAAGGCAGTCCCAGAGTATGGAGGGGCAGGCCATATAACCCATTGTGTAGAAGCGCATTGGAAAAATACAGTTTTTATGAGGGCTGAGTCTACACACACATACACACACACACACACACACACACACACACACACACACACACACACACACACACTCACTCACACACACACAGACACTCACAAACACTCACACACACTCACACACACACATATATATATATATATATATATATATATATATATATATATATATATATATATATATATATACACACACACACACACACACACACAAACACACACACACACACACACACACACCAGAGACAGAGTGATAATTCCTCACCGTGAACTCAGGATCAAAGGATGTGAGAGAATTCCTTTCCAGTCAAGAATAATATCATTCAGTTCAGTTTGAAACAAATAAATCTCTTCAAGGAAGTCGTTCATTTTTATCCATTCCTCGTGATATTCAAATAACTCATTTCAACATCAGTTATTAACGATGTTCTTATTGGGGACAACGTGTTGGAAAAAAGACCGACAATAATTATTAATCGTATGTGATTTAATTCTGTTTTAAACAATAAATAATTAATTGGGTTGAAAATTTCACCTGTCATCTTGTGAAAACAATTGATCTGTAAGGTTGCAGTAAGAATCTGAACCCTCCATTTTTGTAATAAAACACGAAGGTACACAAGTTTCTTATTTAAACCAACTTGATGACGTAATGGGAGATTTCACAACAATGGTTTTTCCAGGGTGTGTTCCCCACATGGGAAATGACGAGAGACAAGGGCACAGAAGACTTCCTCATTTTCACGGCACGACTGTGTTGTAAAAACACTTCCCCATTTTACAAAACTCACCCCAACAGCCCTTTCTTTCGTGCTTGAAGAGATAAAGTGATTATAAGAGGAAAATCAATTTATTCCCAAAAGGAGAACATGGACAAATGTTCATTGGTTCGCTCTTTGAGTGGAATGAAAACATAAAAGGAAAGAAGTGCTTTAATCAGTAAGTCTCAATTCTACATTTGCTTGTGTGGGAGGGGGGAGAATATCAGTCTCCTATTTTGTACTTTTGGGGCTTAAGTTAGAAAGTTTTTCCCTTGTCCCCCATTCATTTGAATGGCTGCCTCAGAAACCCCATTTATCTTCTACTCCCCATATTCATTAAAAACGAGAAGGTCACTCGGTAGAGCACATACCTCCGCCGTAATGCCTGATCCAGGAAAACATATCTGGCCCAATACATTTTTGAGGTAATGTGCTATACATAGTTTTTGAATCCTAACTCTCAAAGGTAAAGAATCACATAAAAAATTGTAGTCGCCAAATCTGGATCCAGATTTCCCCCAAAATCGAATCACTTCGTCCTCATCACACATCGAACCTGAACCTGTTTTGAGATATCTTGTACACACACAAACAAACAAACAGAAAGGGGTGAAAACATAGCCCCCTGCACCTTCGGCGGCGAAGGTCACGAGAAGGGCACTCGGTGGAGTGCATCCCTCTGCCAGGTAATGCCTGATCCACGAGAACATATCGGGCCCAATACATTTTCGAAATATCACGCGACAGTACGATATCGTTTTTGGCCCCATCTCTCAATAGTGAAGAATCACTTAAAAAATTAAATAAATCTCGTATCTGGATCCGGATTCGGATCTTCATCAAAATCGAATCAATTCGTCCTAGCGACACACCCAACCTGTCCACTAAGTTTCGTCTGAAGCTTTCCACAACTTTTTGAGATATCGTGCTGTATATCGCTTTTCGTCCAATCTCTCAATGTTGAAGAATCACTTAAAAAGTTCTAATAGTTGGATCCGGATCCGGATCTTCACCAAAATCTAATCAGTTCGTCCTTGCCACATACCAAACAAGTCCACAAAATTTCATCCAGATCCTTCGACAACTTTTTGAGATATACTATACACAAACAGACAGGCAGACAGGCAACAAATGGACAGAAAGAGGTGAAAACCTAACCTCCTTCACCTTTAGTGGCAGCTTGGTTTTGGCTTAGGGGTTCTGGTTGTGGTTTGGGATGTCAGAGTACTGAGTTCAAGCCCCTTTTTCCACTGAATTAACACCAAGGGGTTGATTCAGCCTGCCATCCTTCTTCGGTGGTCGAAATGAGTACCAGTGATCTGGTAATTGGGGCACTGCATCAGCGGCATCGCCACGCCCCAAACCAATGATGCAACAAGCAGCCAAAAAGGCAGCACGTGATGGGAACCTTTGGTTGCGGAGGGAAAAAACCACCCGTCTTTTTCTGCCTCCGATAACCCCGCCCACTTCCGCAAACCCCGCCCCCTCCCCGAAACCCCGCCCCTCCCCGAAACCCCGCCCCCTTCCCGAAACCCCGCACCTGCCCCAAATCAACATTCAATTCCACACCAGGCAGAACTTCTTGTGTTTGATCATCTTCCTGTGATTAATGATTATGGTTAATATTATTACTTGGACAAAATGTTTGTTGTCAAACAATTCTATTTCAAATGTGGAGAATAAATAATTGTGAACTTTCCATTACAGTTGAATGAACAGTGAGCAAGCGGATCAGGATGCCAAATCAATGATGTATTTTGTGGGTAAAACGAGACTTTTCACCAAATTCGGTGATAAATAATAAAATAATTAACAAACTGTCGATAACAAGTAATCGTGACGTCGATTCGAGTGCAGATCCGTCACCACCAGAGACCTGTTCATAACCGTTGTTACCTTGGTAACGACATTTGAGTTTCCAACTGCCACAATGTGGAGAATGAAGCTCATGGTTTTCCTCGCCCTCATGAGAGGTGTCATGGAACCGATGTGGTTCACACAGGTAGAGGAACCTGAAATGAAACGTTACAGGGACCAACAATCTGTGGATGGACAGGTACGTGTGGGGAACATGGGTTCAGGAGGGAAGGTGGGAGTGAGACGTCATCGTATTGGTGCTCCAGGTGGACATGGATGGAGGGTGATGCAGCTACACAATTGGTGGGACCAAATGTCCTTTTTTGTCGATTCAAATTTCTTCTTTTTGCTTTCCCAGGAGAAAGTGGTTAATCCCAGCATCTCAGCGGGGAAGCCCTCCCTGTGGGGATCCCCTGAGGATGGAACAACACCTGCGATCAACAGGGTGGCTGAGGATCCAGGTTATCAAGTCGAACGTGCAGTGGCCTGGCCCGTGCATGGTAAGTACTGATTGGAGGTGATCACGTGATTCAAACAGGTGACAGCCTTCATGGAGAGGGTCACGTGCTGTACAAGTGCAATCACGTGATAGTTCGAGAAACGCGTTTGTCATCATCACGTGATCTTTTTGTATTTATTTCGTCCCTTTTGTTTGCCCCTCATCCCACCCCACACCCCGATCTCTAGAATTGGACGTGGACGATGGTAAGCTGCTCTTGGAGGACGTGCCCGGGAGCAAAGAATCATCAAAAATGGAGGAGGCTGGGATTGCCGGGTTCGTGGACGAGGATGTGCCAGACTCGGAAGAGGAATTTCTGGAGTTTGAGGAAGAATTTCCTGAATTGGAGGAACCTCCTTCCAGCTGGCTGTTCCACATGAGCAGTTTCATTTTTACTCTGATTGACTTTTGCACAATCATTTATTGCATGAACTTGTGGAGAAAACGTCTCATTCGATGGTGGGACTCGAACCACAAAGGTGGAAACAAAAGGAGACGGAGGAGACGTCACAAGAAAGTGAAACGTTCATCTCCATTGTAGTTTGTGGTTAAATTTGTGAATGAGTTCTTTGTGTGTTTCATTCAAATAAAAATTTACAATTTCATTCATTCCTCCTGTTGGAATATAATTTACATTCGATTTTTCTTCTGTTCCTCGAACAAATAAATATATCAGTTTATTATTTTGTAACAGGATTCAAGACCTTGGTGTAACGTGAGAGTGTGTGTGGTCCAGTCCCATATTATTAATCAACTGTAAACTTGGTGTCTACAAATCGTTTACTAATAATAATCCATACTGCAAAGGAATAACATCTTATTCAATTCACGTAGATGAAGGAAAGAAACAAGGTCAAACACAGACCTTGAAACATGGAGCAACGTGTGTACCTTCACTAGAAAATACAACACACACGACCACAACACCACTCCTTGGTGACAGCGTGATGTCTCTCATCCCCACTGTCAAATCACGTGACCAAAGCCTGTCAAGCTTCAAGAACTCGGTCTGGTCAAGTACTTTGTACAGCGCAGCTCATGTCTGAACCAAAGGACATTAAGGTCACTTCAACCAACGACATACAAACACCACCACATGTCATTAATAATGTCAAATCAAGAGAGATTCTTGCAATTGTAATGTTGCCCTGAAACTCGAGTTACAACATCTGCTCCACCACAACTCCTCCCTGCTTGCTGAAGAGGATCTCACACAGGTGGATCCAGGAGTCCCTCTTTTGGACTGTTCCATTCCACTTTGTGCCGGGGAGGGGGGGGAATGGGGGGAATGGACTGGTCCAAGTTGAGGGAAACAGGACTGGTGCTGCAATTGTCTCAATGTTGCAGTCCCAACTTCACTGTCACACACTTCCCTGTTTCAGAGTTGATGTCCCATCAACCATACATATCAAACACGTATTTGCCGAACAATTGCATAATTAATAAGTTTCATTGAGCGATCGTGGCTCAGACTTTTGGATCGACACCAGTCGCAGCATGAGCTTCCTCAAGGACAGATGTTGGCAACTGGTGGGGTTTGAGGGATACCCTGCATTTGATTGAGAAGACCTTCTCAACACATCACAGGTCTGGTCATATTCCACCGGTCGTGTTTTACCATCTTCAGTGACATCATAGTCATCGTCCACTTTTGATTATTTGACTGAGGGACTCGTGGGGGTTCAGACACCCTATTATCATTTCCGTCAGCAATGTCAAATAATTCAGGGACAGGAACACCTGTTACTTCAACCTCTTCCAAAGGTGTTTCAACATCTACCTCAGGATGTGGAGTTGGCCTCCTCTCGCTGGATGCTTTCTCAGAATTCAGGACATGTATGTCATCGAAGCAGAATTCAACGTCGAAAGCGGCCTTGAACACTCTTGTTTGAGCAGCTTCCCATTTCCCATTAATACTTCCAGGTGGTGTTTGTCGAAGAATGATTTGTAAAAGGCCACGGACAATAATTTGTTTGTTTCTTTAATATGCTAATAAGACAGGTTAATACGTCCAGGTAGTTTTATCTCCAGGCCGTGTTTATTGTAAGACTGGTAGAAAATGGATTTCAGACATTATTTTGTTTCCATTTTCACTGTTATTCTATGCAGAATCATTTTGATGAGACAGTATGAATCGTAATTGACGCTCCACTGCATGTCTGCCTTCCCTTCCCCCATCCCTCTTCACTCTCCCTCCTCACTCCCACACCCCTCCTCACCCCTCCCTCCTCTCTCTCTCTTTTCTCCTTCACCTCCTCACTCTCCCCCCTCCCCACCCTTTAGTATTCCCATCAGCAAAGCGACGGGTGGTATTTGCTTGTTTATATAATATGCAAAAGCTGTGCAGTTGACCAAAATGAAACTCCCTCCCCACCGCCTTTCGTCCGCCACAACCCATCCCGATGGACGAGGGGGGGGGGCCTGGTCGCCACATGGCGCGATATTTTGATTTTCGTGTTGGACTCGTAGTCGTCGGTGATCGACTGAAATCTGCTGCGATGATCGATTACAATCCACTAGAAACACCCGCTCCATGAAAGGAGCGGCAAGGGAGTGTTTGCTTCCTTTTGTACAAGTTGTACAACTTCCGGGAGCTTGATTTATTATTTAGCGATAACATCCAGTTCTCATGTTATTCTTTCAAAGGTTTTAATGACTGCGGACAACATTTGGGCATTCGGGGACAAGTAGTGGGCAGCTGCGGACAAGGTGTGGACAGCCACAGACAAGGAGTGAACGGCTGCAGGCACGGTTTTAGTGGTCGTGGATATTTGTGAGGCTGCAGACAAGGTGTGGGTGATGCAGACAAGGTGTGGTGACAGCGAAAAAGGCATGTACAGCCGCAGACAAGGGGTGGGTGGCAGCAGACAAAGTTTGTGAGGCTGCAGAGAAAGTGTGGGTGACTGCGGATAAGGTGTTGGTAGCTGCAGACAAAGAATGATCAA
This sequence comes from Eptatretus burgeri, assembly GCF_056783735.1. NCBI lineage: Eukaryota > Metazoa > Chordata > Myxini > Myxiniformes > Myxinidae > Eptatretus > Eptatretus burgeri. The sequence goes on from NC_140962.1 coordinate 54,318,310, forward strand.
ACACAAGCAAGATTTTTGCAGGGACAAGGTGTGGGTGGCCGTGGACATCATTTGTGAGGCCGAGGACAATTAGGTTGTGAACATGGTGTGGGCGGCCACGGTCAATGCGTGGGCAGCTAAAGACAAGCAGTGAACGGCTATGGACAAGGTTTTAGCGGCTGCAGATTGCGTTTCAGCAGCAGCGGACAAGGGATAGGCAGCCGCCGATGTTTGTGAGGCCGCGGACAATGCTTGAGCAGCCGCAGACAAGAAATGAATGGCCAAGGACAAGCTCCTTAAGGGAGTGGCAAGGGAGTGTTTTTTTTTTCTCCCAGAGAAGTTGTACAACTTTCAGAAGTTTAATTTATTATTTTGTGATACCATCTAGTTTCAAGTTATTCTGTCCAGCAGTTTTTTTTCTTTTGAGGTATGCCTTCCACAACCAGTTTTCACCCACAGCTAGCACTATGTTGCTTTGTCAAGTGCATGCTCCCTGCAGTCCATCAGATTCCAAATCGACAAGTCTCCACAGCAAGGCATAACTAAAGCACACAACACAACACAGCAATAACACAGCAAGGCACACAACACGGCAAGGAACACAAGAACATTTACCCAAAACATCGTCTTCAAAGGTGTCCTAAACAATACCCCGTAAGCCAAGTCAATGTAGGTACCATTTAGCATTGCAAATGCATTACATTTCATCATCACGACTTCACATATCATAAACCAAAAATTATGCATGTACGCATCTTATATTGTTTTAATTTTAAAAGAACATCTCAGTTTAATGAGTTATATTCTCTGCATCATATTTTTCCAATTACATTTCTTTCAATTATTTTGTCATGAATAGCTTTCAAATTTCAAATTTCAAATTATCTTATTCAAAGCATCTTGGCCCATTGATTTTTCAACGGGTGACTGCTGGTATTACAAAGATAATAGGAGGATGGAAGTGAGAATGCAGGCAGAGAGTGGGCCTTGCTATCTTGAAGCGGCTTTGCATCGCAATATCAAATGGAAAACAATGTTTTAGATCATCCTATTGAAAGGCTGTGCATGATTGTCATCACATCATCTATACTTTCTCTCTTCGTGTTTACCATTTATTAAATTTCTTCTGATGTTGGAAAATTCTTTCATCATTTCCAGACTCGATTTATTTAGATACAGGTAATTATTTTTCAACACCATGACCAAGGTTTGTGGTGTGCTTTCTCGAAGATTATATATTGATTACAATATTTTCTTCTAAGTTATGCATTGGAGGCTTAGGTCAGTGGTTTAGGAATGGTAGCCTAACCGGCCTTTGCTTGCAATCTCGTCTAGCCAAAAGGAAATAGAGTATATCACACAAATATCACCTGAGGGATGGCACAACGCCAAATGGAACCTCATAAAAACAAACTCATTTCTCGTTTTTGAGCCAATTATCTCTAGATAGATAGATAGATAGATAGATAGATAGATAGATAGATAGAGAGATAGAGAGATAGAGAGATAGAGAGATTGAGATTGAGAGAGAGAGGACTTATGCCATGGTGATGGCCGTCCAAATGAAATCAAAGTGCCACAAATTGAAAAATAGAAGTTGTTCTGTCTTCCGGTGAAGCTCGAAACATGTTTTGGGGGTTCTGCATCATCTTGATAGAATTAGTCACAGAGATACATGGGATAGTTAGAAAATGAATTGCCTTGAAATGGATCTTCACAGTGCTATCAAACAGCAACACTCAAGAAATATTTACGAATCCTGAGAAATATGTTTACTATTCATTCATTTTGATAATTTTCACCTTGTTAAAAGATGCAAAACAATACTGGTATTAACTCTGGCACGAAGCAATGTGTTCTGCAATCTTGTGGCAATATCTGGTTCTAGGAAGTGTGCTTGAAACTTGTCGATAGGTATTAGCAGAGAGTGGTGGGTGTGCTGGACTACCTGATAAACTCAGCGTTTTGGAGTGGAGATCACTATCAATTTACAACAACTAGATATCGTGTTTACCATTTTAAATTGCTTTGGACACTCAGTCAGATGATCACTGCAGTTAATGTTTTGATTTTGCCGTTGTTGAAATTTTATGCTTTGGTTATTAAAATTTCGTCTTTATATTTTATTATAGCAAAATACATTGTCAAATTACTATATGTGGCAGAGCAGTCGAGGAACATCCCAGGGGAAAACGTCAGCAGGAACAGACAATTATGGAACAATGTACAAACTGAAATGAAAAGCTATTTCAAACTTTGGTAGTCAACACTTTCTTGCTAGATTTGTATTCCATCACCAATACAGCAATGTATTTCCCCAAAATCAGGCCAATAGGCAATGACCCTGTAGCTCGACTGAAGGTCGAGCTGCAGGTCAAGTAGGATTTCCCACTTACCCTCCTCGGTCCTGTTTAAATGTTCAGCATCCTGAACATAATCAGCCAAAGGCTCTTAGGTTGATGATATATTGTGTCATTTCAATTTTATAATGGTCGTTAATACTGAGCAAAAGGACTGAGAGGTTAAAATGAGATTTCGGTGATTGATGCATCTTCATTGTGGTCTGAAAAAGTCTGTTTAGCATTCAACATTGCAAAACGACTTAAGTTATTTTTGTGACTAAAGTTCAAAATGACTTAAGTTCCCCCACAACAATCCTTTTGATGTGTGATTTTTGAATATATCACCTCGTAATGCACAAGCATACAAATGGAATTTTGAAACAGGAAGAGGCTATTTGGCACATCATACCTGTGCTACATCAACACCACATCAAATCAATCTATCAGTTTATTCACATAAATTCCCTTGGTGGGGTGGAGGAAGGGGAGAGTTGAACGTGTCTTTGGGCTTCCCGCGATGAGGGTGAGTCTTTGGGCCTCTCACTCTGCCACCGCAGGCAGGTCGGTGGTCTTTCTGTCTTCGACTACCTCCTCTCTGGTCTTTCCCCCCTCTCTCTACGATTTGTCCCAACAATATTTCCGCAGGGCGCTCAAGGACGCCAACAACCCCCTTTTGGTAAAACTACCAAAATCCCGAATCACTGCTCACCTTCACTCTTTCATTGCAATTTTTCCCCACCTTTGAAATAAACTCCCTCACTCTGTTCCATTCCATTCTTCCCTCCAGACCTTCATTACAGCCGTTCACAACCACCTCTTATCGTCCCCCATCGAAATCCTTGATCTTTTCTACCTCCGTTAATCCACCCCAAACCCACCTCCTTCAAATTCCCTGCTTTCCTTCCCGAATGTCCCTGAAATGTCCATCTTGTATACCCCATGTTCCCCGCACCATCCCTCTCCCTTCCACAGATCTCCTAATGTCTCTGTTCCCCTCTATTTTATCCTTCCCACTCCTGCCCCTCTTCTCTCATGCCCCCTTGCTGTGTGTTGTGTGTTAGCTCTTATACGAGCCTTGACAAGGTATACCAAAAAAAAATTTGGTTTTAGGTAAATCCAATATAGCTGCCAAACCATGTGACCTATGACGTCATATGTATGAGCCTTTTGCTCCTCATGGAAAGGTGGTCATATATGTTGAGCTTCACCTCAATCTGTTCAGCCATTTCAGAGCACATTTTTTAAGGTTTTTTTTTTTTTAATGGTTGCCGAATCACGTGATCTATGATGTCATCATTGTTTATTTTCTGTGGACTATTTTGTCCGAAGATGACCCTCAAAAATTTTCATACTGATCAGATGTAGTGTTCTACATATTCAATTATGACATCATCAAGGAAGCATGTATGATGTCATTAAACAATGACACATTCGCCATAAGGAATACTTGCCATGTGCCAAGTTGCAATTTTTTCTTATGTGCGGTTTCAGAGACACAGAGGTCCAAATTCTTTTCTGTTTTTCCAATATGACTGCCTCACCACATCACCTTTGACGTCATAATTATCATTAAAACATTCTACAGGAGTAGTCGCTCCAATGGTGAAAATTTTGTCTCAATGCGATAAGCAGTTGTGGAGAAAAACACTAAAGTTCTGTGCAGACAAGCAAAGAAACACACAGACAGACAGAAATGCAATTTGGGCAAGGTTAAAAATCGGGATCCAGGGTGTTTAAGGGGGGATGCCCCCAAAATAGGTATTTGCTTTCTTATCACAAACTACATGCACGATTTTGATGAAACTCAACTACAAACCTTCACCACCTGTGATGTACCAAAGTTTGTTCACACCATTAAAAATAAAAATAAAAATATAATTTCAAAAATCTGGGTCGAAGGAGGTCTATGGTGGGGGGGGGGTAGGGGGTTGCCCCCCAAAATATGCATTTGCTTTCTTCTTAGAATCGACACACACAATTCTGATAAAAATTGACCACGACCTTCATCACTTGTGATGTACCGAAGTTTGTTCACTATATTAAAAAAAATTGAGGTTGAAAGGGATTTATGGGGATGAGGAATACTTGCCATGTTTTCCTCATCCCTCTATTGCCATGCCCCCCAAATAGGTATTTGTTCTCACATTGGTTCATTTGTACATTTTTCCAATTCTGTTCCACAATGACTTCCTCCTCAGTATCATCATTGAACCTGGTGAGCAATCAGGGGTAATGTGTCTACTTTTTTTTTCTTTGCAATGTATATTAACGAATTACTTGTCCTTGCCCCAAAGTAATTGTTGTTCACACGCCTTTGTTTCACACATGTATTAGAATCTTTTGTGTCTTTTACAGAAATTTTTTTTCATTTACTTCTTAATACCATGCCAAATGTGATTTAAAGAAAACAATCAATTAACCATAATCAGCCACAGGAAGTATACAATATATATATATATATATATATATATATATATATATATATATATATATATATATATATATATATATATATATATATATATATATATATATATATATATTATATGTCAAGGTGTGTGTCCACCTGGTGAACATGCATTTTCATATTGTGCCATTGAACTTAATGAATATGCCCAGGAAAAAATTGGGTCAGATAGCGGCTTATTAAATGAGACAACAAAAAGGATATTTTAGGGTCTTTCTAAAAACAGCTGATAACATTATTAATGGAGTGTAACAGCTGATTTATTAAGAGTAACTTTACCTGCCTGCCTATTATATGCACCATCACCAATGGAATATTACAGGGTTCTTTTGGCCTGTGCTAACAGAACATTCCACCCACGGGATTATTATGTACATGTGGGCACGCAATCCATCATAGCTCTGAGGCTCGTTTTAGCAGTGTTTTGAGCATTTTTTTAATAACACTTTTATACAGTCAGTATGGCAGCTGCTCATATCATTCAGCTGTTCTAGAGCACCCTTAAACTCCAGTAATTGCGACACATATTGCACAAGGAAACAAGTCAAAAGGGAAGGTCTCACCACTAAAAATATATCTTGGTCTCACGATTGGTTCAAAATGTGCATCGGGGAGTAAAGAAACTTCAATGATGAGTGAATAGTCAAGGGCAATGCAGATATCGATGCCCACATTCAGTTGAAAGAAGAACATCAATCGGCGAAAAAGTAGGTACATTTGCTGATTTTGCTCTTGGTTTATTCACGGGCATTTCACTGATGCATTGAATGGTTTGTACTAAATTGGGAAATTGTTGTGGCTTCTTCAGCCCAGAAAATTCAGAAAACACAATTACAGTGGTCTGCAAAAATATTCACTCCCTCCACATTTTTTCAAATTTTGATGTCACCTGAACGTATTTCATGATGCTTTCATATTAAACGTAATAAAGTATTGTCGACGGCTCGACTACCTGCGGTTGGAGGTTAAAATCCCATGATGTCTGAGCGGCTTAACTCCTGAGGAGACGTTCGGACAATTAATGGCAGACAACGCGCGCGTGGGTCATGAGGAGAGACACAAAAACCTTACAGCTTTTAAACCCAATGGGTTAATTTCACGAACCACAATAATAAAAAGAACCGGGGATGATTGAACAAGATGGAGGAAATGACGGCGGGTTGTGGTGGGGAAGAAAAAGGGACACAAAATCGATAACAAAGAATTATGCACAATGAGGTAAAAAAGAATCTAAAGAAACTATGACTCCTCACTCTGGACTCAGTCACAGACGGACTTCTTCCTTGCGTCGTCTTCCCCTCAGACTTCCAATTATCAATTTGGCTCCTCCCTCTTCTCTCCATCGGGAACGCTCCGCCCCTTTGGTAGGCATCTATGACTCCCCCCCCCTCTTGTGGCTGTGCTCCACTCCTCCCAGTTGATCCATTGCTCCGCCCTTTGGTCGGCATTCATAACTCTTCCCCCACCTCTTTTGTGAAAATTCTCCTGGTGCTCCCCGGTAGAGGTTGACATAGAGGTTATACACACAATTTCCTTAACCATAATCACTCACTAATTTTTACCACCTCAATCCCCTTTATGGTGTGCATGCAAACAAGACAATTCTTAAACGAACTTTTCCCTATTTAAACATCAAGATGGCTATCGACTCGCACACGGACCATGCTACTCTCCAGATCCCTATCAGCCCTAAGGGGATATCTAATCCCCTCCTACAAATATAACTATTTATAGTCTTCACAAACTACCTCAAATTGATAAAGCTAAAAATTGTCGATAAAATGTGACCAAGTTAGATTAACAGAGAAAAATCAGATGATTCTCAGTTGCATAAGTAAGCAAACCCTTTCCCGAATTAACCCAAAATCATGTCAGGAGCAAATTATTTGTTTGAAAGGTTACAAAATAAGTGTATTGGTTTCACCTGTATGTAATCAGTGGTTTTACTTAAAAATTAAGCACCACCACTTATCAAAGGAGTTTTAAGGTGCAACTCACTTGGTCAAACAACAAGGCAAACATGAAGACCAAACAGCATTCCAAAGAAGTCAGAAATAAAGTGGTGGAGAAGCACCGTTCAGGAGAGGGTTATAAGAAGATTTCAAAGTCACTCGTTATCCCTTTGAATATGGTGAAATCCATAATTAAGAAGTGGAAGACATATTAAACCACACAAACTCTACCAATATCAGGATGTCCATTCAAACTCAGCAGCTAGGCAAGTCGGAAACTGGTTTGGCTGAAAAAAAATGTTGAGTTTCTGGTAACCTGACCTACCCCAATAATTCCTGCCAACTCCAGTTTTTTTTGAGGGTCGACTTCCAGGCGGCCATTTTATATCCGCTGTGTATCGCATTGCTCTGTGCCATTATTGACCACTGCGGTCTCAACAGAGAAAATCAGTGGCTGTTTCTTTCCTTAAGGGGTTGTGGAAGTAAAAATAATTAATTCCATCTTGTGAAATATGAGCATGGACATTTTGGTAATAGAAAGCTATGGGAGCTATCCCTGCTTCCTCTTCCGGTCACAATGGGTATTGTGGTCTGCGAGGCAGCCTTTTCGATGTGTCTATATTGATCTTCACTGGCTGCATGCTCTCAATTCATTCCACGTCAATAGGGTGTGTCGTCCACAAACAAGCTGGGACCCGATCTTGGAGCTCAGATGATGTTTCTATCCTCGGGTTCTCTGGAAGGTTAACCACCTCAAACGTAGATGTTCCTGTTTCCCCTTTCCTTTTCCAACAAAACCCTTCAGTCCCCATTCATCAGAGTTCCTCTCCCTGGAAAGATTCCACCATAGTAGCTCCTGATGCCATCTTCAAATAAGTTATCATGGGTCCTATGTGCTTTGCCTGGTAACCGTGCGTCACCGCTAAGGTAACATGTGGCATAACAATGGATGGTTGGTTCTATAACTTTAATTGTTCCTGTGTCAGATGTACCTCCGTGCCAATTCCTTGTTGCCCAATCCACATTATTCCCAATGTTACATCAAAACATTGGTACAATTTGGAAGATACCTCCTTCGCATAGTCTGTGTTCTTTCCTTTTGTGTCGCAGCATGCTGTGCAGTGTAACTGAGTCTTCCCCGCATCCAAGTCAATGTGGTGTTGACTTACCCAGTCGTGCACCTACGGCACCTTTCTCTCCAAGTTGGTCACGCTCATCTGTAAATGGTTAAAGGCTTCGCCGTCTGTCGGGGCCCACCAATACACAAGACTCTCAAGTTCAGTTTACATAGCAAATCTCTTCCTAACAGGTGAGATGGTGTGTCTGCAGCCATCAAAAATGCATGATGTGCAGACAAAGGTCCAACTTCTACACGTAATTGCTCAGACAGTGGAATTGCCATGGCAATGCCCGATACTCCTACAACATTTACTTGGTTTACATTCACGTTTACATTACATTTACGCCAGCACCATGTACAAATTCCTGCCCTAACTAGTCGAACGTCAGGCCAGGCAGCCAGTTCGTGAAGACTCGGGCCAAGCTTCCCACCCCGACTGACCCCTAAAGAAAGGTGGTGGTAATGGTGGCCATCAAAAAAGAAGAAAATTCATAAAACCTTACATGAAATTTCAAGACAGCAAGAGATTTCCCAGAAACATGCTCAACAAGATTTTATATTATCGCAAAGTTTCACAATACTACTCACCCTTCGTCATTCTCTCTGAGAAATGAGATGTACATAAGGTGGAGAGGGATGTACGCAAGGTGAGGAGATATCAACCTCTGGTGAAGAGGAATAATGGGAGAAGACAAAGGCAACAAAAAAAAATTGCTGCATGGGAGGTTTGTAGGCTCCAGCAACATGGGGTCCTGAATCCCCATGCAGATATTACTCTGCAGGGTTTCCCCCATATTTTAGGCTACTTTGTTTTAACTACTCCAATGGCAGGGAAAGAAAGCAACTCCGCACTCTAATTAATATAAAATAATTAGTTATATGAGAATAATATTTAAACATAACTGTTAATAATACACAAAAGTTTATATTCTTCCTGATGGGCTCAATCACAATTCAGACAAATAACAAACAAAAGGCTTAGCTGAATCTGATTATGCAAGCCTTATCGCTGCAGAGAAAGCAAGAAATGGAATATGGGAGTAAACCAAAAAAGGAAATGGCAAACGAGGGATAAGATAAGTCGGTGGGATGGGCGGATAAAGGTCGGAGGTGACAAGATGGCGAGGTGCGGCCTGCTTGCTGATTGGTGGATCATTTGGTGTGTGTTTAGCTTGCCGGCAAGGCCAGTTCAATGTGAAAATATGACTGCAAGCAAATAGTTATGACGCAAACGCAGGCAGACATGAAGGTACTCGTGCTGGCAGAGGATGCCATGAACAGGGCGAAGATGAAAGCAAACAGCATATACCAACTCCCTATATTTGTCAGCTGAGACTCCATCCACAACTCTCAAACATCCTCTTGTGCTGCTGAGTCTCCTGCACCCTCCCCCAAACTGCAAATCCCACTGCAACTGCCTCTTACACCATATAACTCAAGCTCGAACTCAAACTGTCAATTTTGTAACTTCTGAGTAAATTATTGTGCTGCTGATGAGTGTGTCCTTCCCCTTGCTGTGACTTTGTAATTGCCTGACCGTCCTGTGCAGCCTTTTATCACTGTGCGAAGGGCCAAGAATGTGTATCCTTTTGCACAGCATGATTGCCTGAGACAATAATTATTGTCGCCTGGGTCCTGATGGAATAGTGGGGCTAGGCCCATACAGCAAAGTATGGCAGGAGGAGAAGGGGGGCAGGGGGGGGTTATGGCTGGAGATTAGCAAAGAAGAGGAACACATCTCTGAACTGCCATTTCTCAAGACATCATTTTCCCAGTCTTCTCCACATGAAAATCCGAAGGCCACGTTCAAAATGTCCAGAGTTATCTTTTACGAAAACAGCCAATGGAGGACTTGCCGCCCCTTTCCATTGCATGTTGTGATATCATTATCCTCACCAGAGGAGAGGGTATTGCATTTGGGTCAGTTTGGTTGTTTGGCTGCACAGAACATGAGTATGTGTATTCATTACGTAAGACCCCTATGACCTCCAAGACCCTAAAGAACCCCAAGACCCTTTAGAACCCTGTAGGCCATGTTACATCCTTTATAACTCTAACACCCTTTAGATCCTTTTGGACCTTTTAAAACCCTAAGAACCTACATACACAATTAGATCCTATATAATCCCTAAGACTTCAAAGACAGCTTTCTACCCTTTTTGATCTTTTTATCTTTAGACCATCACAACCTTTAATACCCCTTAAGAACCTTTTCAGACATTTTTAGACACTTAAGACAATTCCAACAGCTTTGACCTTAAATTATTCCCTTTAAACCCATTCGACCTTTTGATACCCTTGAGACCATTTCGATCCTTTAGACCTTTTCAGACAATTCGACCTTTAGACCTTTTCAGACCATTTGACCTTTCGACCTTCAGACCATTTGACATTTACATCTTTTCAAACCATTTGACCTTTATGCCTTTACAATGAGACCATTTAGATTAGACCATTCATTTTTAATCAATGACCTTTCATTTAGTACATGCTTCCATTTATTTTCCACACAAAACAAGTCCTGGCGAGGGTCTGCAATCTCCGATTGCTCTTTCGAGTTCACTTTTGCGATCACTTTTGGAAATCCAGCCATTTCAGCAGATAGCATCGCCCGGTTAGGGAATGTTGCAGGTCAGTTTGATTGGAAGTTAGTACCAGAACTCGTATATTGTCAACCACTACCTGGATATTTTATCATGTTGAAGTTCACTCTGCCTTTGATTACGTTAAAAAAACAACAATTATGAATTAATTTATTGTTAATTTGTGGTGTTGTAACAATTAATTTAAATGCAAGCTGGCGTTTATACGTGATCAGAATTGTCTATCCACAGTTTTGGTATGATTAATGATAATTAATTTCTCTCATAAAATAAATAATCAAATTGAATTTCAAAATTTAGTTTGTCCTTCGAAAGACGTAACTTAATATGGTAAATTATGCAATGGTGACTCAATACTCAATATAGATGGTTATATTTGACTTGTTAATTTGGCTATTCATCAACAGTGAGGGGATATCTTTATTACTTTTATTAATATGGTGGAATATTTCATCCCTTCCCCCGATGTGACTTGTGCATGCTCCTCCTAAATTCTGACTTCTTCCAACACTTTATTCCCTATTCTTCACTGACTCCCCCAAACCTTCCTGTCCGTCTGTCTGTTTTTGTCTCTCTCATCATTTGCCTCCTTTCTCAGGTACACACACACACACACACACACACACACACACACACACACACACACACACACACACACACACACACACACACACACACACACACACCTTCTTACTTTTCTGTATTTTGCACGAGATAGACAGATTTCCCTTTTCCACTGTGCAATAATAATTGTGATAACTGCATCTATTTTTTTATTTGAAAAGAAAACATTTTTCAGTCCGCTTTAATGAATCTTGGGTTCTGGATTGGTTCGACGTATCGAGATTGTCCTTGTAGATTCTGGAATCTGGAGACTCCAACATCCATCAATTTTGCGAATTCAAATCACAAACCCACTTGAAAGGCAATGCTAAACCACTCAGTGCATTTCCTTGTCATGTAGCTGCTTTGGCAGCACCTAATCTCTTGAGAAGGATGGTGTTATATTAATTTCTAGCAAACACCACCCATCGTTTCGTTGATGGGAATTTTAATGGGGGGGGAGGGGTGGAGAAAAAGAGGGGGGGCAGGGTGAGAGAGGGGTGAGGGAGAGAGAGGGGGAGAATGAAGAGGGGGAGGGGAAAGGAGAGAGGAGGGAGGGGAGCGAGGAGGGATGTGGGAGCGAGGAGGGGTGGGTGAGCGAGGAGGGGTGGGGGAAGGGAAGACAATGAGAGGTGAGAGGAAGGGAAGGCAGACGTGTGGTGGAGGATTAATTACGATTCATACAGTCTCATCAAAATGATTCTGCATACAATAACAGTGAAAATGGAAACAAAATATTGTCTGAAACCCATTTTCTGCCAGTCATACTATAAACACGGTCCAGAGACAAACACAGCTTGGACACGTCTGGAGACAAAACCCGCTGGATGCATCCGGAGCCAAGCCGTCCAGACACAAACACTGCTCCGCCAAATACGAAAACAAACTCCCATCCGGACATGTCTGGAGACAAACTCCTGTCCGGACATAAATACTGCCCAGACATCCAGAGACAACCTCCCGTCCAGACATAAATACCGTCCAGATATGTTTGGAGACAAACACTGCCTGGATGCAACCGGAGCCAAGCTGTCCAGAGACAAACACTGCTCCGACATGTCCAGTGACAAACTCCCATCTGGACATAAATACAACCCAGACATGTTCAGAAACAAACCCCACCCAGAGGCATCCGGAGCCAAGCTGTCCAGAGCCAAACACTGCTCGGACACTTCCAGAGACAAACTCCCGTCCAGACATAAATACCACCCGGATAGGTTTGGAGACAAACACCACCCGAACGCATCCAGAGCGAAGCTCTCCAGAGATAAACACCACTCGGACACGTCCAGAGACAAACTCTCGTCCGGACATAAACACCGCCCGAACACATCCAGAGAAAACTCCCATCTGGATGCGTCGGAAGATAAATACAATCCAGGCACGTCTTGAGACAAACTCCCGTGTGGACATAAATACCACCCCGACATGTCTGGAGACAAACATCGCCTGGACACATCCAGAGAAAATTCCTGTCCAGACATAAATACTGCCCACAAACATTTGGAGACAAACATTGCCCGGATGAGTCCAGAGCCAATCTGTCCAGAGCCAAACACCACCCGGACACGTCCAGAGACAAACTCCCATCTGGACATAAATACTGCCCGGATGCGTTTGGAGACAAACACCACCCGGACGCATCCAGGGCCCAGCTCTCGAAAAACAAACTCCCATATGGACACGTCCGGAGATAAACTCTCGTCCGGACATAAACACGCTTCCAGAGACAAACACCACCTGGATGTGTCTGGAGACAAACACTGCTCAGATATGTCCAGAGACAAACATCACGCAGACATGTCCAGAGACAAACACCGACCGATGCTTCCGGAGCGCAGCTGTCCAGAGACAAACACCGCTCAGAAATGTCTGGAGACAAATTCCCATCCAGACATAAACACAGCCTGGACATGTCCAGAGAAAACTCCCATCCAGACACATCCAGAGATAAATACCATCTGGACACATCTGGGGACAAACTCCGCCCAGACGCATCCAGAGACAAACATCATCCAGACAAAACCACTGTCCGAATATGTCGAGCGAGAGAGAGAGAGAGAGAGAGAGAGAGAGAGAGAGAGAGAGAGAGAGAGAGAGAGAGAGAGAGAGAGAGAGAGAGAGAGAGAGAGAGAGAGAGAGAGAGAGAGAGAGATATATATATATATATATATATATATATATATATATATATATATATATATATATATATATATATATATATATATATATATATATATATATGGGGGTAGGGGGCAAGCAGATAGAATATGTTATGCTTTATGAACAACATACGCGCACACACACACACACACACACACACACACACACACACACACACACACACACACACACACACACACACACACACACACACACACACACACACACACACACACACACACACGTGCTTGGCCGATATTGGCAATTTTTCGGGAGTCAGCAGGTTGGAGTCAGTGTGATTACCGACTCTAGTACATACTATATACAACCCAGAAACCTTGAGTAGCTTTCACAGAAAAACAACATTACATTTTTATAGACGTTTCAGGGAGATGTTCACAAACATTAATCTTTATAAACAACAGCATGTGACGGCTGGAGAAAAAAGTTGGATCGGTCATTTAGAAAACATGTTAATTCGGGAAACGGCTTGGAAATCGGGTGTTATTTCACAGCAACTCGCTCAGAATGACTGAACATGAACCACTCACTCAAGATGACAAAGGAAGAACAACTCTCTCAGGATGATGGAGCAGGAACTACTCACTCAGGATGATGGAGCACGAACCACTTGCTCAGGATGATGGAGCACAAACCACTCACTCAGGATGATAGAGCACGAACCACTCAATTAGGATGATGGAGCACGAACCACTCGCTCAGGATGATGGAGCACGAACCACTCGCTCAGGATGATGGAGCACAAAGCACTCACTTAGGATGATGGAGCATGAAAAACTCATTGAGGATGATGGAGCATGAACTACTCTTCAGGATGACAGAACACGAGCCACTCACTCTGAATGACGTGGTGCAGCAAAAGCATCCGCCGTAAGTGGACGATTCACTCAGAATGTCATAGCGCGGTACCGCTATTGACTGAAGGGTGCTCGGCATGTGGCTTAAACACTCAAGCAAGAACTCCAATTAAATGGTTGATAAGGAATGGCTGGCCAGGCTGTGGCTGCATACCATATAGGATGCCTTTACCTTTAAAGCCGGTCTTCACCACACATGCAGCAGTTAAAGAAATAAAATGAATTTGTTCAAATAATGACTTTATCCACAAAAAGAGTTGCTATTTATTTAGAACAATTATAGAGACATCGCAGAGTTTAATTGCCCATGAAATAAACATTGCAATAATCCCCCGATTATCTTCCTGCTCATATGTGCATGTGTCACTTGGTACACCGTTTGCTGTCCACCCAAACGTTATAACTTTATTTTAAAACGTCCGTTTTTCACCAGATTTGCTTTGATTCCCTGTAGAGCACCTCGCGAAACCTCTGAAAATATAGACAGATCTAGCAGATACTATGGATAAGCAGTCTCTCTGGGGGACAGGACACAAGTTCAAGCATTGAATGCATTAAGTCCTATAGCTCAATGAAGCTGGTTAATTTTGGCACATTCTTTAATCAATTTTTCACTCAATATAATTCTCCAAACAGTAGAAAAAAAAGAGAAGTTTAATGCTTTGAAAATTTCACATTTTCTTGTCTATATACGGAGAACGAGGGACATAGTCTTGCTTGCTTAAAGCAAATAGGTACATCATCTTCGTTACAAGACTCGTTATTTATTTAAATTATCAGATTTCACTCCAGATTTCGACACTTATTTAGTCTGGACGATATCAGATCTTCAAAACCAAAATAATATTTCGTTGTTATACTTCAATTAGTCTGTGAGAGTAGATCGTGCAAAATCGTATCATATAATGTATGAAATCGCTCCAAGCTCCTAAATTGAAAACTATAGCACTTACAATAGTGATGTATAAAGTGATTTGTAACTCTGATGAACAGGTATTCGATGACAAGAGTGAGGAAAGTGAAATAAAACTTTATCATTGAGAAATCGTTGCAGCCTGTTCCAAGTCAAGGCATGGTTGAGCAGGCCTAAAAACATGGCTTTAGACCCGAGCGAGGTTACCCAGGAGACGCTTTCAGACCCCAAAGAGCGAGTTGGAAAAGGATGCTCTTGATAAAAGATATCATTCAATAAGGCTGTTAATTGTCTTCAAAATGGGTGTTTTAATTAACCCAAACACACAATTTTCACTCTTGCACTTCCGTGGAGTTCCCTTGTTATGCATGCAAAGTTTCAGGCTGCTAGGTTTTATGATTTTGGAGTTATGGAGAACACACACACACACACACACACACACACACACACACACACACACACACACACACACACACACACACACACACACACACACACACACACACACACACACTGCCATTTATTAATATAAATATTTGCATCATAGGCAATGGCAAAGATAACAAAACTCTTAGTGACATGAACTATTACCAAGAAAACAGAAATTGAAAGTCACTGCTGTTGAGCATTTTCTGTAAAGTAGCTGTGGCCACAGCAATGAACTACAAACACAACGATTTAACTTATTTTACAAATAAAGTCAAAAACAACTAATCAGTAAAAAAAAAAAAAATTTGCACATATGCAGGGTTGAGAAAAACGATGAAACACATTAAAGTATTAATTGTTTCTGTCATGGATTGACATACAGTATTTACATGTTTCAATTACACTTGCACACCACAAAGTTACTAGTTTATCATAGATACACTAACTTTTTTAGATCCTCGTGGAGGATCTCTAAGTCTTACTCATGTTGTTGTTCTTCATCTTCTTCTTGTGGACTTTTTTGTTTCACAGCCTACAGTTTTCATCGAAACTTCCTGAAACTTGGCATATATATGTAAAAATACCCTGCGCAGAGAGTAACCATCTCTGATTTTGAAAATTCCTCCTACAAAAAAAAGTTATGACGTCAAAATATCTCTGCTAATGGAAATCGCCTAAAAATTTATCTCTGAAACTGGGCAAGCTTTTTGAATTCTGTTTGTGGGAATCGAACAGGGCATCAGCAGAGATGAATTGCCGCACATATGATACATCACTGTGACGTCATATCCATTTTATGACGTCAGTCCTATTTTTTGACATTTTTTGTTTCACAACCCAGAGTTTTCATCGGATCTTCGTGAAACTTGCCATGTATATGCAGAAAGCCCACGCGCAGGCAGTAACCATCTCCGATTTTGGAAATTCTTCCGAGGACAAAAGTTGACATCATAATATTGCCGCTAATGGAAATCGTCTATACCATTATCTCCGAAACTCGGCAAGCTGTTTGAATTTTGTTTGCACGAATCAAGCCGGGCGTTAGCACAGATAATAATTTATTGCAAACCTGATTCATCATAATGATGTCATATTCGTTTTTATGACGTCATCATTAAGAGGACGAGGATCTTAGCTCATTTGAGCTTGTTAAAAAAAATACACTGCACTGAATGAGTTGGAGTATGAAGTTCACCCTTCGTGACCATCTACAAATATTTTGGTGTTGGAACCCCAAGCCACAGCCGCTTATTGCCACAGTTGAGTGCGGCATCGCAACCACTGAAGCAGTCACTCCGCGGGTAGCTGAAACTCAGAGTACCCTGAGTGGTGTAGATCCTCCACAATTGAGCGTGGCTGAACATGCATCGTTATAAAGATTACTATTAACTTTATTGGAATTATTTGCTCCTCCAGGGGGTTGACAATGGACCGAAAACGGTTTGATCTCAGCATGGCAAGATGCAGAACGAGTTTTAAACGGCCACCAGCCTGTGGCTGCTAGTTGTATCATTGCTGGAAGCGTGGCTGTGCCGCTGATGCAGTTCCCCCTGTTTCCAGTAAACTGGTACTCATTTTGCTGACCTCAGAGGGATGACAGGTTGAGTCAACCCACCTGCTGTTATTTAACGGGTCGACAGGGGCTCGAATTCCAGACCATAATATCTTAAGCAAGCCACCCTAACCGTTAAGCCAACACCAGGCTTTGTATGATGCTTTACAACAATATGATTGCATTACACAATACAAGACACATTTTTCATTGCTCATCAACAAGTGATATAACAAGCCAGCTGATATCCAGGCTGGAAAGATAGCCTTGATTTATGTGCTCTCGTCTCTGAGCTATTTAGTCTGGGTCAGAATCTTGTCCCAGCTATAAACTCATCCTCGTGTTTCGCAGGCATGGCGATTTCATCAATGTATGGGCCAGCTCTCGGACGGATGTTAAGCTGGGCATCCTGTCTGCCAGCATTAGTTAGTGGGCATTAAAAATCCCAAGATGTCCTTCACAAAGAGTCGGCGAGCTATCGTTGGCACCCTGACCCAATGAGGGGGAGCACCGTCCTGTAGAAAAATGATATCGGGTTGCAGGTCTTCAAACTGTGGGAAGGAAAATCCTTCCAACATGTTCATGTGAATTGTTGAAGTCATTGTATCCCACCAAACGGAACGAAAAACGGACCCACCAAGCGGTCATGGAGAAGGCCACACCAAACATTGATCTTAGGACTGTCTCGTACGTGCTCAGTGACCACGTGTGGGTTTTCAGAGCCCCAGATCCTCACATTGTGCCGGCTGACCTTCCTCGATACATAATTGCAAGCTTTGTTGTGAACCTGACCTTTACCAGAAAAACTTCATCATCCTCTATGCGACTGAGCATTTCCAAGGCCTTGCGCTTGGCTCCATCATTTGGTTTGAGTTCCTGCAGAATCTGCACCTTATAGGCATAAAGTTCAGTCTTTTGTGCAAAATCCTGTGTACAGTTGTGGTTGGTAGCCCCAATTCTCTGGATGTGCATCAAATTTATTTTCTGCGACTTTGTTGAAATGATTCTTGCACTTGTTCAATGTCTGCCGCACTTGTGCTTAGTCCGACTGGTACTTTTCTTTTTCTGACAACTTCCAGTCTCCTTAAACCCATTGTACCACTTTCTGAGACTAGTCTGCAATGGCGGATTGCTTCCATACCTTGTCTGGAAATTACGCTGAACTTGCATGTCGGATCTCGTCTCACTGAATCATTAGATGATGAATCATCAATGAATCTGTCTCCTGTGGAGACGCAATTTTCTTAGAAATTAAACCACGAGACCTGGAAATTTAGAAAACTTCATGAGTTTCTCTATCATATAAAACAAAGGGTATCATTGTATCATTTGTGGTTCTAAATATATTAACAACCAAAGTTGTCCAGGTCTTTTTGGAATACCATGTATATCGTTTTTGGGGGCCGATCTCTCAATGGGAAAGAATCACTGAAAAAAATAATTCTGGTAGCTGGATCTGGATCCGGATCTTCACCAAAATCTAATCAATTCCTTCTTGTCACACACCCAACCTGACCACCAAATTTCGTCTGAATCCATCCAAACTTTTTGAGATATTTCCACATTCGGTGCTGGAAGGGTAATTACATCTTTTCATTCAATCAATTAAATTATACAAATTATACCTTCATGATATAGTTGTTTGCAAGGATATGGAATTCAATCTCATAAGTGAACGTTTTGTTACATTTATGCTTTCTGATTCTAGATCACTGTAATATGGAACAGTGTGTCATTTGTATAAAGTTAATCGAAGAAGACCACAAAAAGATATTATATAGGAAAACGGAAATGAAACCATCAATGGGCAAGTAAGACAATACAGGACTTTCAATATGATGTAATCCACCCCAGGATGTTTGGTGCACATGCGCAGTAACCCCCAGAAAAAGCAGCGTTGGGGCACCCTGAAGTATATACTGTGTGCGCGATAAGAATTGTGACTAAAATGGCTCACAAAACTTCTAAAATAAGCCAAAAAATAGCAGCACGAGTACCTGAGAGAAAGAGGTGTGCTTCTGCACAACGAAAGAGTTGGAGAACTATCTTAGCTCACCAAAAGGGCAGCTACCGTACTGCAAACTCCTGACAATGTGGGCTGGTGCAAGGCCTGAGTAGACGGGCGTGTACTATCCAAACCCCCGACGAATCGCGACCATTGAATGGACTTTGAACCTTGTGGGAATGCATCCTGTGTACATGGTAGGCTTGGTGATTCATTTAATGCAAGTCTGTAATTGGATAGATGATACTGCACGTCATCAGCAAGTAATGGTCACCAACTTTTCAACAAAGCACATATTTGAAACCTGAAAATACACAAAGCTTGTGCATCTGGATTAGGTGCTTCTGAACACCAATGTGAAGGACATAGCTGGGACTTGTGAATGCACTGGGGAGTTTAAAATCAACTTTTATATTGATGACAAGTCTGAAGACGACGATGGTTCACGAGCGGTATTTGACGATGTAGATTGTTTCAGAAGTCAAGGATGAGACAATGTGATAATGTTTGACCAAGTTATAAAAATGATCAACATGATGTGGTACGAGTGACAGGTTATTAGCTGCGAAATGTCGAAACCCGGTTTAGTTCAACAACTTTAAAAATTTGACCTTTGCATAACCTTTAAAGGTCACAAAACAATGTTGTAGACATGAAAATAAGGAAACAGGATACGTGCTATAGCTTAATGGAGTTAGTTAGTCGAAGAAGGTCGAAAACTCGGTTCCATTCCCACAACTTTGAAAATTTGACCTTTGTGAACTTTAAAGGTCAAAGGTCAAGGATTATGACCTTTGGTGCAAAACTTCCTCTGGAACATTCCAGGAACAATATAACATCATATAGGCTATATGGCATTTCGCACTCCTCGGATTATCCATGCTTTGATGAAATCAGCATAAAAACAAACTTGAAGGGGGCGCCACGGGCAAGGTGTTCGAGATAGAGCAAAATGGTTTCAAGACCTTAGGTGGGGAATGACCTCAAGATTATGCATAAAAATATTGTCATCCTAGCTCTCAAAGTTTGGGTGGTCATCTGATTTTTATGTCAAAATTCGAAATTTTCTAAGTTCATGACCTTGGGACGAAAATGAAAAATCGAGCTCCGTGGGGCTATACAGGTGCCATTGGGCTAACCAAATACCGAAACCCATGCCAGATTCGACAAACCCCTCGGAGAAGATGGATTTTATGTCAAAATCGCAATTTTCTAAGTTCGTGACCTTGTGACCTTGACCTTGGGATGAAAATGAAAAATCGAGCTCCTTGGGGCTATGCAGGTGCCATTGGGCTAACCAAATACTGAAACCCCTGTCAGATTCGACAAATCCCCTAGGAGAAGATGCAAATTGAAATTGGCTACCCCCTAAAAACACATGTTTTTTGAGCGTGGCTCCGCCCATAATGGGCGGACCACGCCCATTTTCAGGAAAACACAACTAAATCATGATATAAACCTTCCACCAAAATTTCATCATGATCGGATCAAAACTCACGGAGCTATGCTCGGGACAGACAGACAGACAGACATACAGATACACAACAATAACGAATATAGTGGTCACTTATATTTTTCGTGAAAATATTTTCTCGTGAACCAATATTTACGATTAATCATATTGGGGGGTAGGAGGAAGGGGTGGGATTAGGAGCTGTGGTGATATAAATATCTTGTTTATTTAGTTGGGTGGCCACTAGAGAAGTTACACTCGGTGTGTATGTGTATGTGTATGTATGTGTGTATGTGTGTATGTGTGTATGTGTGTATGTGTGTATGTGTATGTATGTGTGTATGTGTGTATGTGTGTATGTGTGTATGTGTGTATGTGTGTATGTGTGTATGTGTGTATGTGTGTGTGTGTGTGTGTGTGTGTATGTGTGTGTGTGTGTGTGTGTGTGTGTGTGTGTGTGTGTGTGTGTGTGTGTGTGTGTGTGTGTGTGTGTGTGTGTGTGTGTGTGTGTGTGTGTGTGTGTGTGTTATCCACCGCGCTGCTCACTTGTATTAACAGGAAATGGTATGAACTCACCACTTCTCATCCATGGATATTTGTTGTGTTTCCTTTATATCTGTGAGTCCAATTTGGATCTAGTAACACAATTATGGTTAGCCATTTTGAAATTGCTACTCTTTCGTTTAAATGCTGAAAATTATGTTAAAAGACAATTTCACTTACAGATTTTGCCATAGCAACTGCAGGATAAAAGTGCCTCTGATACTGAAAAGCAAACAAAGCGCATGTGTGAAAGACCTCGTTAGTATTCATACATCATTTTTAATGTCCCATATTGGCACAACATCTGTGCTTCACGTTGTGACTGGCCATGATCAATGTCAGAAAGAATACACAAACGTCAACATCATAATTCAAAATAACAGAAGACAAAATGAGACATAACGATCAACCAGCAACTCTTGCAATTTGACTTTTGAGCACCACAACTCAGATTTGATTATTTTGTGGTAAACCTGAAACATTTTACATGAAGAATAACAGGCAAGACCCTGTCAGAATCAAAAGACTTGCAAGACAAGATTGGAGACATATTTTTATATTTGTGGGGAGGAGATGGACATAATCTTAGAACAGTTAGAAATGTATAGCTTAGTATGGTCTGTGTTCGGTTAGTCAGCCAATGTTGATGTAATAAGCAGGGACATGCTCACTGAAGAATTGTCTTGTTTAAATGTGCACCATACGGAGGGTGGTGTGTGGTAATAA
Source organism: Eptatretus burgeri (assembly GCF_056783735.1). Classification (NCBI taxonomy): domain Eukaryota; kingdom Metazoa; phylum Chordata; class Myxini; order Myxiniformes; family Myxinidae; genus Eptatretus; species Eptatretus burgeri. The sequence goes on from NC_140962.1 coordinate 54,340,038, forward strand.
TTTGTCAGGGTTTGAGGTAAAGCAAATGTGTACGTTCAACCTCCTGTGATGTCACTGAGTGGGGGCTGGGTGCGGCCTTAGAGAGAAGGGTGGAGTTTTGTCACCCAAGAGAGAAGGAGCTTGGAAGGCCTCGCATGGGGTGGGTTGATGGGACTTTCGCGAGAGGGTGAAGAAGGGTAGAGTCGGTTCGGCATGGCGAAGGAGTGGTTTGTGTGAGTGAGTTGGCTCTTATGAGGAGAGTGGTGATTGCACCAGGACAGTTGGAATCATGCCAAAGAAAGGCAGTTGAAATTTGCATGAAAGGTGCGTATAGGAAAGACATTTTGATTGGCTCCTGAAGAGGAACAGTTTTGCCTGCCTCGACCTGCTCGTATCCTGCCTTACCTGTTTGTCTGTTTGTGGTCAAACTCAGGTGCCTGTTTGTCCTGTTGGTTGTCCTGCCTGTGTGCCTTCATTGTTCCTGTCCGTCATCTTGGCTCCCTTATTCGTCACCATCCTCGTCAATCGACCTCCATGACAGCTAAGGTGCCACCCAGTTCTCATTATCCTTTCCATTCTGTGAACGATTCCTGGTGTGTGCCACCATAGATTTTATTGTCTTGTAAATAATTATTTATTTATTAAATCCAGTTTCCCCCTCTCATCCTGCTGTCATATCTTCCATCAGGTCAATGTTCCCCTCGTCATCCCGTTATCCCGTTAAGAGAGCTAAGTGCCTCATTTGCCTCTGTTTCCCGCATCAGCAAGCCGCCTCCATTTGTTTTATACACAGTGAAGGTTCATCACGGGGTTAATACCTCCTACCGCAACGTGGTCAATATTAATTGACCAGTTGATGCAACAATATATATGAAGTGTCTGGATACCTGGGAAGAAAAGGTCAATGGCTGGCTGGAGTTTGTCCTCGATCTTCATAATGCTGATGCCATTTACCACCAGACTTGCAACATCAATTATGAAATCAGAAAAGAAATCCTCAGGCATATAGGTCTGCCACTCAAGTTGACAAATAAATAATGGCTTGGTCTGCCTGCATATTCTCACAAAACAGCAGCATTCCTAAAGGTCACTTTATTTACCATAGAAAATGACAATAAAAAGATTATTATTTTTAATTCTATATTTGTATGACTTGGATCCGTGGCAATTACTGTGCCAATTTTGAGACCACTCTGGTGATGACGCAGACAGAATATTTTGCACGAAGCAATGGAGAGTCCCAAAAAATTATTATTTCAACAATCAATGAGCATCTAAATTTCACTTTTAGAAGCACTTTTCATTTGTATATTCTGCAGTAATTTCATAATCTTCAAAAACAAGATTCTGAGACATAAACTCCAGGCTACTTAAAGTGCTGCAGAATTGATTTAGAATGGCATAAAAATGAAATGATAAACCAAAAAAACAAACAAAGCACACAGCCAACTCCCGAAGACATTGCCTCCATTGAAAAATAAAACAAACAAACCGCATTATGTCCCAGAAACACAATTTTATCTTTGGCAAATGGAGTGTTGATGTTAAAATTGCTTCTCCTCCGGAGTCTTAATCTTGCCCTCCTATAAGGACAAGGAGTTCAGATGCACCACCATTTTGCATAAAAAGATTTCTCATCGGCTCCCTGGACACTGGTATGTTGTGTTCATTCTACAATGAGATGAAGAAATTTGACGGGAGTGCTACACCATCTCAGGGAACAGAGATCCATGGTTTCTTCCCCAAACATTATTTTTATAAACAGAAATTGAGGCTCAGGTGGAAAGTAAAATATCGAAGGTAGCAGGTCCAAAGACTGACAAAAGATCAATGGGGAATTGTGAAGGAAATAGATCACATATGAATGAAGCAGGGTTGGATATGGAAGAGATTAGTAGTTGACAATGGACAGTACTTTTAGAAATCCTGGGAGTGTTCTGCAGAGAAGAGAGTATATGGCTGAAATAATCAAAGTTATTTGTTTTTCCATTAGCTGGTGGTTAAGTGTGAGATTGGCTGGACTATATGAAAGAGGGCTGGTCTGATTTTTCTGGAGATATATATATATATATACATATATATATATATATATATATATATATATATATATATATATATATATATATATATATATATATATATATAGATATATATAGATATGCACCCTTGCCTCTAAGTTGTCAAGCTTCAGTTCGAATCCCAACCAAGCTACTCGTATATCCCGATCCAAATTCCTGCCATAACTATAACTATTCCTGCCATCAGTATAACCCCTGCCAATAAACTGCTCTGGTAGCTCCGACGCTCTGTAACAGAGTATGGTTCATCAGAATCAGAGCATGTATGAGGTATATGTAGCACATTACAGGTGTGACTTGCCTTGAGCAAAAGCACCTTGATGTCGTACAATGAAACAAAGTTTACATGGAATGCTCAATGCAAATAAGCCCTGCGTGGAACGTGATATGCCTTGAGGTTCAATTGATGCCGATTCGTATGTGCGACGCAGCACCGGTGCACACTCCGGACTGAGGACACAGTGATGGCAAGAGCAGTGTGGAGGGGGTATGATGGTAAAGAAATGTTTTAATTTGTCACGATCGAAATATTAATGGGAATGAACATACAATCTCCAGTTTTAGAATGCTTGTCCACACTTCTGCTTTATTCGAAGTCATAGGAGGTGGACAGTGGGTTGTGTGACCTCTGTTATTAAGTTCATTAATTGTTTTGTGATTAAATTCCATGCTCTTTCTTCGTTCGGATGCAGCACTAAAGGCTGCAGGGTAGTAGCATCATTGGCTGATGATGCGGTTGTGCGAATGTCCTCTGCTGGTTATGGCAGGAATGTTATAATTTGGTAAGGGTGTTGGCGATAGCTTGCCTACTCTTCACGAAGAATACCGTGGGATATTTAGCGTCTACCAACTAATCCTGACAGATGGGATTAGTTGGTGGACGTTAGACCAGGATGACAGTCCATAGTTGGGTCGGGATTCAAACCCAGGCTAGACAGCTGAATTTGAGGTGACCGTGCGGACCTCCAGCCCATCCTGCCAGCCCGTTGCATGCTTCTTAATTTGTTATACAACGATGTGACTTAATTACCGTGAAGTCAGAACACCAAGTGAAGTGTGCAAAGCAGAATTCACTCCATGGTTTCTTAAAATAAATGAAACATATCTGTGCTTTATTGCTCGAAAAGATGTCTTCTATCAACAAGTATTACCAATAAGAACATATCCAATTACATAATTCTGCTTTCCTTTTAAATATACCAAATTAGATGCAATATATAATCCCCTCCCCCCCCCTCTTTAAATTAAATGAACTTCGTTGTGATTCATTTTCAACACACCATTGCCCATGTGGGCTCGACTGTTGAGATAATGACTCGGTTGAAGCTTCTTGGACATGGAATATAACTCTTATTTACAATATATATATATATATATATATATATATATATATATATATATATATATATATATATACATACATATATGTAAAGAACCATTACACAAGGATACACAAGGAAGCGAGATGCAGGAGGAGGCCATTCGGCACATCGTGCCTGTGCCACATCAACACCGAACCAAAATATTTAATAATAAATTTGTTTTTGTAAAAATTTTTCCTGGGAGTGGGGGAGGTTTGGGCAGGGGGAGATAGTGGACAAAGGTGGTTTTTGGGTGAGAAACACACAAAATCAAGCACACACCACCACTTGATGAGACCCCCCCCCACTACAGACAACACTTCTCTGCCCAGATGCACACAATCACCCATCCAAGATCAAGCAACCTAAAAGTCCTGCGAACATCCCTCCACTCCTCGATCTCCAATACTTCCAGGTACTTATCTAATTACAATTTAAACTTATCTACTGTTTCTGCTGCTACAACCTTTCCAGGAAGACCATTCCATGCTGGTGCCCAAATTTTTTGTTGCTAATCATAAGAAATATGCATGGATTTCAGATTAAAATATGAATGCAGATCTCATATATTATACACTCTTTCCTCAAATTGTACAGAATTTGTCGCCACAAATTTTAACCAGGGCCCCAAGGTGGGGTGGAACTTTGTTTGTTCCACCACACCTATTTTTAGAAACTGATCTCAAAATCTGCTTTAATGCACATGCGCATAAAAACATTGCACACCGTACCTGCCATGCATTGAAATACATCGATTTCCGACTGAATATTATCAAACGATCATGAATGTGATCCACCCGAATCACAGATATATTTACCCATCTTCGTTTCAAAATAGAAACAATGGTGAATTGCAGTTGCAGCTTTCATCTCCAATTGCTGTTTGCAGGCATGTTCATTGATCAATATTATTTCACGTGACCTCCATCCATCCATTGGGACCATACTCAGTGCAAAGTGTTGGTGCTGCCTAAGCAGTCTCCTTGGCCATTGGGCACAATCTTGGACACAGGATACCAGCATGCTAGCACTCATTTTGCCAACATCGAAAGGATGACAGGTCGAGTTAACCCCACCTGGTATTAATTCAACAGATGAGCGGGGTAAAAACTCAGGACCCTTGGATCCCAAGTCCACCACCCTAAACATTAAGCCAACAACAGGTATGCACCTTATTGCTCTAATAGAAGTCAGAAAAATCTTTATTTTGCTCCAATATATTCTGCCAAAAAGAAGATTTATTTGAACGGTGCTCATGACCAAAGGTAGGAAACCATTATATTAATAATTTAAAGTCACATATTTCAATTCGTACTCACATAATGAGGAATGGGTAGAGTCAGGTCAGGTCAGGTCAGGTCAGTTATGGGAGCATTTGCCGGAGCAGCGCGTCGCTGAGTCCACGTTCCGCCGGTACTCCAAGAGCCTCCGCCTGGCTTTCCCCCAGACAGCTGCTGGCCCATCCCCATCTACTTGAGATGTTGATCAATCTGCTGCAGGCACATGGTCGGCCCATTGGCCTCCTTCACTCACAAGGCTCCCTCGCTGAAAGAATCTGGTGAGCAGATCAGCGTCAGGAAAACGAGCCACATGTCCATACAGCCACAGCTAATGCTCACGGACTATGTTGGTAACAAATCTCATTTGAGTGTCTCTCAGCAACCGCTTGTTCGACACAAAGTCTGACCATAAATAGCCAAGGATTCTCTGAAGAGACCTGGAACCAAAGGAATTAAGTGTCTGTTTCAGATCCCTGGTCAGAGTCCAAGTCTCACATCCATAGAGCAAGACTGGTAGCACCAAGGACCTGAAGACTCAGACTTTTGTCCTCCGGCACAGGTACTGGCATTGCCACACCCCATTATCAAGTGAATCCATGACTCCCCAGGCCCGACCCAGACGTCTGATGACCTCGATCTCACAGCCAGCAGAGACTTGAATATCACTGCCAAGGTAAGTGAATCTCTCCATGACATCATCATCCTCGCCACACATGGGTACAGACAGGATAGCAGCATTCAACATGTCAATGAAAGCCTGGATCTTAGTTTTGACCCAGGAAACCTGTAATCCCAACAGCTCCGACTCCTCAATCAGCACCTCGAGGGCCCCCTAAAGGATATCTAGAGTCTCCGCAAAGATGACTGCATCATCTGCGAAATCAAGGGCAGAGAACTTGACATTCTCAAACGATGCACCACTGCTTGATCTCTCTGACATCCTCCTGAGAATCCAGTCCATACAAGTGCTGAAAAGTGTGGGGGCCAGTACACACCCCTGACGAACTCCAGTAACAACTGGAAAAAAAACTCAGAGATGGTATCACCACATCTCACAGCACTCTCAGTACCAGAGTAGAGTTCAGACATCAGATCGAGCAGTTTTGGTGGCACACCACAAAGCCCAAGATTCCGACAGAGGGCAGCCCAATTCCAAGAATTGAACGTTTGCAGAGATCAACATAGGCTGTAAGCAGCCTCTGCCAAAACTCTCGTATGCGATCGGTGAGGAGCCAATGAGCAAGGATACGGTCAATCGTTGACCTCATTGGTGTAAAGCCTGACCGCTCTGGATGCTGGTACTCAAGCAGATGATGGCGAACCCTATCCAGAATTTATCATAGCAAAGACCTTGCCCGGCACAGAGAGCAGCATCACTCCTCGGTCGTTGTTACAGTCTTGGTGATCACCCATCCCTTTACAGAGAGAGACAACAAGGCCCTTCTTCCAGTCAGTCAGGGTGATGTCTGTGTTCCAGGCAGAGCACAGAACTGCATGCAACAATATGAGCACAGCATTTCCACCAGTCTTGACAAGTTCAGCATGGATGCCACAAATCCCAGGAGATTTACCCCATTTCAACCAGTTCACCGCAGTCTTTGTTTCCACAAACGATGGTGGACCGCATTTGATTGGAGGATCAGCAATAGGGATAGTAACACTTCTGACATCCAACTCGACAGGTGGTGATCAGCCTGGTACAACTGCTCAAAGTAACCAGCCCAGCGGGCCTTCATTTCGGACTCCTCTGTCAAGAGCCCACCACCCTCTGCTCCAACTGCAGTACACCGAGGGACAGGCTTGGAAGAATGCAATGTGTGAATTCCCCTGTAAGCAGGAATAAAATCACTTGACCATAGGTGATTCTCTACCCCCTCATAGATTCCTCGCACATCGGCCTCCTTGTCCACTCTTAGTGCACGTACAGTTTTGCACCTCAGCTCTCTGAACAGCTCAGCTCTGCCATTCAGCCTGACCCTGCAACTCTGTTCATTGGTATGCAGTGTCACTTAAGAGATAAAATTCTTCTTTGCCCTCCGGTGAGTTAAAAGACATCCACTGGCAACATCAAGGATGGTGGTCTTGAAGGCACTCCACAACACTTCAGGATCCCCCAAAGCACCAAGAGCCCCCCAAATCTCCAATCAGCCTGTTCATAAACTCCTCAGATACCCTTTCATCATTGAGCTTGCCAACATTCAGCCGAGTCTGGGATGGTACCATTCTTGATTTAAGCTGCAACTTAAGAGTTGCTACAAGAAGCCTGTGGTCAGTATTGAAGAACTGAGCACTTCGGTAGACCCTGCAGTTCTGGATTATCCTCTAGTGACCATCAATGAGGACATGGTCAATCTCTTTTGCCATACCACCAGCATTGGAATACCAAGTCCAGCATTGAGCATGTGGGCGCTGAAACCATGAACCAGCAACCCCAATTCCATGACTTCTTGCATAGTCAAGGAACTTCGTGCTATTCTGGTTCACAGTTCCAGACCCATGGGGACCAACACACATCTCATATCCATTCCTATCAGTTCCAATTGATGCATTGAAATCCCCCAAGACAAGAAGAATATCTCACCTGGGGCATTGATCAACCACAGACTCAAGCATGGCATAGAATGCGTCCTTCATGGCGAGATCATTTTCCTCAGTCAGAGCATAAACAGAGACCAGGGAAATGACCCCCGAGGAGTGACGAATCCTTCGTCTCATAATAACCTCGTTGACTGGTGTTACCTCAATTATCTTGGAGTCAGCTTATTGGACACAGCTACAGCAACTCCTTGGGCATGGTAACCACAAGAGCAACCAGACCAATAGTCGGTGTAACCACCTGCCATGATCTCACTGCAATCCAGTCTCTGAACCTCAGAGAGTGCTGCAATACCGATGTCCAAATGCTTGAGCTCAGATGATAACAGAGACAGGGGATCATCCTCTGTTCGGAATAGGACATTCCAGGTACCCAACCGAAGGGACCGCCTCAGTTTAACCCAAGGAGACCGCCGTCTGGTGGATGACACCTCAGCACCACCCCGGCCACACTACCGCAATCTGACCCTTGAGGGTTACCCCGTGGTTTCCCTCCTATCGTCAAACATTGGGGGTGCCGAAGGCTTTGCCCCAATCCCCTCATCTGGTAAGCTACCCTTCAAAGGGCAGCTGTGCAGGAGGTACTCCCACGGAGTGGGTTTTCAGATTTATTTTTGCTTTTGGTATGTTTTGTGGGATGAAGGGTTTATGGTGACTGGAGTGCAAATCCTGCCACAAACCTCCTCATAAAAAGTAACCCAACTGCAGGAGGACGTCCACAGACACAGTTGGGCACTAGATATGGATGGCCCTTGGCTCACAAGGAGTTCCTCCGCCCTTTGACAGGTTTTGTTTTTAATCCTGCTGAGTGTCCATATCATGCACCTTCCTCACCAGGAAAATTGGTGGGGGAGACGGTTTAGTCGCCGATAACCCGACCATGAAACAGGTTAGTACAGGTTTACATGGTAGCTGTAGCAAGTCACAAATCTAATCTGACCTGACAAATACGGAGAGTGAGGTGTTAGAATCTACAATGTTGCACAGTTTCCTTCCCAATAGCAGGTAGACCGCAGCTGTCATTCTGGACTGACCTATAAATTATTAGATGCAGTTATAAATGGGACATACAGTGCAATAGAAAGTCAACACCCCCTTTCAAATTTTTCACCTTTTGTTGCCTTCTCGCCTGGAATTAAATTAAATTAAATTAAATGAGACTTTTTCCACCTATATTTACACATCGTAAATCCTGGTTTTGGCGCAGTGGTTAGGGCAGCGGCTTGGGATCCAAAAGGTCCTGAGTTCAAGCCCCGTTGGGCCACCGAATTAATACACCAGGGGGTTGACTCAGCCTGTCATCCTTCCGAGGTCGGCGAAGTGAGTACCAGTGTACTGAGCCGGTGTATACCCCGGTTAAAATAGGTGTACCATATCCCTGTGTCGAAAGAGGCGACCAGGGTTGCGTCAGGAAGGGCATCCGGCGTAAAACATGTGCCAAATCACTATGCGGATCATACAGATGATCCGCTGTGGCGACCCCAAACAGGAGTAGCCGAAAGAAGAAGAAGATATATATATATATATATATATATATATATATATATATATATATATATATATATATATATATATATATATATATATATATAGTTGAAAGTGTGTCTGTCTGTGTCTGTGTGTGTTTCTCTGTGACCTATGCACGCGAAAAGTACTGGACTGATCCTCACCAAACTTCACATGCTGACAGAACATGTACCCGGGAGTGTCCCAATGTAAAAGAATTGTACTTCTGACTTCCGGTTTCCGAATTATGACGACATCACCTGATTTCGCAACGTTAATTTTTAAAGTTCAGCCGATTGACATAGGGCCAACGCCATTTGCAATAGAATGAAAAAATAATGCTGCAGTCACTTGAAGACAATGACTTCCGACTTCCCGGTTTCCGAATTATGACGTCATCACCTGATTGCGTAACGTAATTTTTCAAGTTCAGCCGATTGACATGGGGCCAACGGAATTTTGCAAAAACGTGGTCTTCCACACGTACATAGCCTTTTTTGGTGGCACCCCATAGCACCTCGAGGGCCCCCAAAAGGATATCTAGAGTCTCCGCAAAGATGACTGCATCATCTGCGAAATCAAGGGCAAACTTAGACCCACCCAGATTGACTCAGTCATTCGCACTGAATTGCCCAACCCAGAAGAGGATCCGTTTTTGTACGCTATTGCGAAACGTCATATGATCCATGGTCCATGTGGGGTGATAAATAGGAAGGCACCCTGCATGAGAAATGGAAAATGTGGAAAGAGGTTCCCGAGAGAACTCCTCCACGAAACGCAGTCGGATAAAGATGGATATCCGTTGTATCGTAGGCGGGCACCTGATGATGGTGGATTTGAAACAACAGTTAAAGTTCACGGTATTCCTGAACCCGTCGTTGTTGATAATAAATGGATAGTTCCATATATCCCATTACTCTCCACTATTTTTAATGTCCATATCAATGTTGAGTACTGCAATAGTGTAAAAGCTATCAAATACATATGCAAATACATTCACAAGGGCAGTGATCAAGCCGTAGTAACCATTGAGAGAAACGACATCAACGAGGTTCAAAAATATGAAAATGGTCGATATATATGCAGCAATGAAGCCATATGGAGGATATTGAACTTCCCCATTACTGGCAGGTTTCCTCCAGTTATTCACCTGACAATTCACCTTGAGAACGGACAGAGAGTTTATTTTACAGATCAAAATGTCCAACAACAAGCGGAAGAACCTCCAATTTCTAACTTACTGGCATTTCTCAAACTATGCGAAATTGATGACTTTGCTCGAACTCTACTGTATGCTCAGGTGCCAACATATTTCACTTGGAACTCGAGTCAGAAACGTTGGAACAGGAGGAAGCAAGGTTCAGAAGTTCCAGGATATCCCGGTATTTACAAATCTGACGCATTGGGTCGAGTGTACACAGTACATCCCAATAATTTTGAGTGTTTCTGCGTCCGCCTCCTCCTGCATGTGAAACGAGGTTCAGTGAGTTTCATAGACCTGAGAACAGTGGACGGGCAAATTTGCAGCACATTCCGTGAGGCTTGCAATCTCCTCGGACTCCTAGAAGACGATGCCCATTGGAACGCCATGCTTGAAGAGGCAACTGTTTCTCAATCCCCATCGACCATGAGGTATCTATTTGCTATTATGATAACTGCGTGTGAGATGTCAGATCCCAAGAGCCTATGGGACATTCACAAAGAGGCCCTGTCTGAGGATGTAAAAAACAGAGTCCAAAGAGAACATCCCCAAGAGGACATCCAGTACAGACCAGATATGTTCAATGAGGCTCTGATATACATTGAAGATTTGGTATTATACATGAGCGGGAAAGATTTAACTAAGTGCGGACTTCCTTCTTCTAATAGGTCTGAAAACGCAACCATCAGTACAGAATGGGTTCCGTGAAACAAACTACAACACAGATACTCTCGCAAAGTTTGTTTCTGACAATGAGCCACTTCTGGTACAGGATCAGAGTAATGCATATCAACTGATTTCTGAAGCGGTTCAAGAGGGAAGTGGTGTGATATTTTTCTTGGATGCCCCAGGTGGTACTGGCAAAACATTTGTCCTCAACCTTTTGCTTGCTAAGATGAGGAGCCAGAAAAAGATCGCATTAGCCGTTGCTTCATCCGGTATAGCCGCAACACTACTTTCAAGTGGCCGCACAGCGCATTCTGCTTTCAAATTGCCTCTCGACTTAGCTACAATGGAATCCGGTTTGTGGCATTGGCAAACAAACTGAAGCAGCAAAAGTGCTGAAGAATTGCGACCTCGTAGTTTGGGATGAAGGTACGATGTCACCTAAGGATGCATTTGAAGCATTAGATAGAACTATGCGAGATTTAAGAGGAGTAGACCTGCCTATAGGTGGAGTTATGCTGGTTATTTCTGGCGATTTCAGACAAACTTTAACTGTAGTACCCCATGGCACTCCAGCTGATGAAATGAAAGCCAGTATAAAATCTTCATACCTCTGGACATTCGTACAAACTATCCATCTAACAACAAATATGAGGGTCAAATTATATGGTGATTTCGATGATGGCAATTTCGCACAATTACTTCTCAAACTTGGAAATGGTGACATCCCGAAGACAAATGATGTAATATCTATTCCCGATGACTGTGGTACAATAGTTTCATCTATGGAAGAATTCGAGGCTCATGTGTATCCCAATTTAGTGACTAATTACCTAAACATACAGTTGCTCTGTGAAAGAACAATCCTGGCTCCACTTAATGAAACAGTCCGTGTAATAAACCATCAGTTATTACAAGTAGTTCCAGGTGAACAACGTAGTCACAAGTCTATTGACACCACACTGGATACTGAGCAAGCCATACATTATCCCACAGAATTTCTAAACTCATTGGAATTACCAGGATTGCCTCCGTACAATCTGTCGTTAAAAGTTGGATGCCCTATTACGTTATTACGTAATCTAGATGCACCAAAACTTTGCAACGGAACTAAACTGATTGTGAAAAGACTACTACCACATGTAATTGACGCCACTATAATGACAGGATGTGCGAACGGAGAAGATGTATTCATTCCGTGAATTCCACTCATTCCATCAAATTAAACGATTGAATTTAAGAGACTACAATTTCCTGTATGCCTGTGCTTTGCGATGTCTATCAATAAGGCACAAGGACAGTCATTGAAAGTAGCAGGGCTGGAATTATCCACTCCTTGCTTTTCCCATGGTCAGCTATATGTGGGATGCTCCAGAGTGGGATCATCGGAGGCTTTATACATATTGACCCCAGAGGGGAAGACATCAAATATTGTTTATCCACGAGCACTCCACTAAAATTATTGAGCTACTTCAGTTATTTCATAAACGGGAATAGGATGTGCGATGAAGGAAATTAAATACATGTTGCTGGTGAAAAATAAAAATGGTGGTGGGAAATAAAAAAAATGGTGGTGGTGGTTTGGATATATACATATTACAGATATAAATAGAATGGTGATGGCGTATGGCATATGTGTATAATATTTTATAATTAAATGGTTATGGGCTATGTAGATATTTTTATAGAATGGTTATGGGCGTAGGTACGTTGTAACTTCGTATACATAATATAACATAATTTTTTTATCAGGATAACAGACGTAAATAAATCAAATACGCTGGGCCAGGCTGGGTTATGCCCGACGTATAAATTAAGTCGCAAATGATGACATGAAACCAGCCTCACATTGTTGAGGCATTATGGTTTTTTTAATCTGATGCGGCAATAAATCTTAACATTTTTGAACTCGAGTCTTCTGCATATAAAACATGGCGGGGAAAATATAATATTATAGTGGTGATGAAAAAAAAAAATAATGGTGACAGCCTCTACAATTTTACAATTAACTGTGGCATATACTCCTTCAGACCCGCCATCATCCACGGGATTCCTGTGCGGAGCACGGGTATCCCTGCTAGTATATGTATATATCTCAGCTCAATCATGGCAAAGAACAAGCCATTCCAGCTGGAGCCTGAGCAATTCCAGCCACAGAATGAGCTGTGGGGCCCCCACTTATGAGTCAATCAGTGCCTCACAGGTACCTTAAGAAATGTTCCCTTCCACATTCACCTCTATTTCTTCTTTCTGTCCTGTGTCCCTGAACAAGTCTGCATGTGCTCAGTCAGACAACCGAGAGGAACAGTCCGTCTTTGTCTTGGTTGATTGCATTATGCCAATCAGATTTTTCTGCCTTTTTCATTGCATTGATTTATTATATGTGCTCCAACCCAGTTACTCTTAATGAAACCTGTTAAAATGCATGTGCCAAATTCATACTGCAGCTTTGTAAATTCATAGTTAACTACATTGCACCGTGGAGTCGCCACATTTGAACAGAATCCCTCTCTCTGGCAGTCTCGAATCACCCGTTAGAAAGACCGAATCTGTTGCAAATGGTGGTGAGTGAGATCAATACTCTCATAGCCTGGTGTTGGCTCAGTGATTAGGCTGGCGGCTTGGGATCCTAGGGTCCTGAGTTCAAGCTCCATCAGCTGCTGAATTAATACACCAGGGGATTGACTCAGCCTGTCATCCTTCTGGGGTTGGTGAAATGAGTACCAGTTCCAGTGTGTGTACTGGTAGAGGGGCACTGCATCAGCGACACAGTCGTGCTTCAAGAAATGATAGCTACCCTGGCAGCTAAGCTGCCATACGACCACCACCAATACTTTCATCAAAACTTTAATTTGTTGCTTTCAGGAAACATTTGGATTCTTAATTTAACGTGATCTGGCACCAAATTTATTTAAGAAATCTTGCATTCTAAGTGGTCATTGTTTAGTTTCAAAAGTAAATAATAAACGCTCTGGAGGAT
>NC_140962.1:54358683-54401183 GCF_056783735.1 Eptatretus burgeri
TCAATGCACAACTACTTGCATCATCAATGCTGTCAAAATAAAGGAAAAATCAAGTTGTAGCATGAAGATTTACAACAGTTACAATTCTCAGTGTAATCACTGCCAATTGTTACCTGAATGTCGGACTTTAGTTATAACAGCAAGGAATAACAATGAAATTAGACATTCGGTCCATGAACACCAGATTGAATAAATCTGTCCATCTGTCAAAACAACTTAATTTCAATTGGAGGAATGGGGGTGGTGGGGGGGGGGCACAGTGTGGCAGGCTCAGGGATATCACAAGTGTTAAAAGTAAAAAGTAAAAAGGGTTTGGGGGTGGGGTTGGCGAAAATGGTTTTCGAGTGAAGAATAAACAACACTGACCACACACTATCCCTTGATGAGACCTCTCACAGATGTACATAATCACCCATCCATACTCGTTACCTACAAATTCTGCCACTGTCCCTGTATCGGTGGTATCCCTCCATATCCAATGCTTGCAGTTACCTATCAAATTCCAATTTATACTTGTGTGTTGTTTCTGCTACCACGACCTTTCCAGGGAAGCCATTCCATGCATTAAATACTCCACGAATGAAGGACCTCTGCTTTACGACCATCTTAACTCTCCTCTTCTTTATTCAGACGATGACCCCTGGTCCTATCACTGTCTACTGTGCTGAATAATTACTCTGAATGAATTCTGTCTACACCTTTCATTATCTTAAACATCTCTATCATATCCTCTCGTAACCACTTCCTTTCTCGTGCATAAAGTCCTATCTCCATCAGCTGCTCCACATAGCTGAGTCTAGCTAGGCCCGGAATCAATCTAGTAACCTATGCTGAACCCTCTATGGCAGTGTGGTGTAGTCTTCCTGAGGTGCGGTGTCCAAAACCAAACAAACTACTCGAGATGAGGCCTCAATAAATTCGTGCACAGTGTTAAAATACCTCATTTGATTTATAGTTTATCCATCTAAAAATACAACGTAACTGTTTGCTTCACCGAGAGCTGTCTGGCACTGTCCTGTCTCCTCACCCACCCCCCTCCCCCTCCCAAAATCTATTACCACACCCAAATGCTTCTCCTGTGTGACATGCTTCAAGATGGCCACTTGCATCCTCTAATCTCCATTGTCATTGTAATTACCCATCAACAGCACCTTGCATTTATTTATGTTAATTGCATCTGCCAATGTTTTACCCAATCTATGAAAGCATCAATACTTTTTTTTTTTTTTGTAAACCTTGTCGAGGCTCGTATGAGAGCTAACACACAACTCACAGCAAGGGGGAATGAGACAAAAGGTGCGGGAGTGGAAGTGACAAAACAGTGGGGAACAGACACATTAGGTGAACTGTGGAAGGGAGAGGGATGGGGATGGGACGGGGAACATGGCGAAGAGAAGATGGACATTACAGGGACTTTCAGGAAGGAAAGCAGGGGAATTGAAGGAAGTGGGCTTGGGTGGATTATCGGGGGTAGAAAAGATCGAGGATTTGGATGGGGGAAGATAAGAGGTCGTGGTGAAAAGCTGTTTTGAAAGCCTGGAGGGAAGAATGGGAAAGAATAGAGTGAGGAAGTTTATTCCAAAGGCGGGAAAAAAGAGGAATGAAAGAGTGAAGATGAGCAGTGATTCGTGATTTTGGTAGTTTTACCAGAAGGGGGTTGTTGGCGGACCTTGAGCGCCCTGTGGAAATGTGGTCGGGACAAATCGCAGAGAGAGCAGGGGGGGGGGGCAAGACTGGAGAGGAGTCGGTAGAAGACAGAAAGACCACCGACCAACCTGCGGTGATTGAGTGAGAGGCCCAAAGACTCAGCTTCATTGCGGGAAATGCCGATGATCTTAAATGCCCTGGTTTCGACAGCGTGAAGCCGAGAAAGGTGGGAGGCAGGAGCACCAGCCCAGAGGGGAGAGCAGTACTCCATCAAGCTACGGACAAAAGCTTTGTAAGTGGTCAGGAGCTCAAGAGGGCCGAGGAAGGACTTAGCACGACGGAGGATTCCCAGTCGGCGACTGGCTTTTGAGGCCTGGTTGGAAATGTGACTTTCCCAGGAAAGGTCATGGCAGATAGTGAGACCCAGAAGCTTGAAAGAAAAGACTTCTTCCAGAGGATTGTTGAGGAAGTGGATGGGGGGGGGGTTTCTAAACGGTCCTTTTGAAGAGACATAGTGAGAGTGTGAGATTTGTCTGGATTGAAAGACATGTTCCACGTGTTGGACCAGTTTGTGATTTTATCCAGATCTGCAGTGAGCGAAGAAGCTGCTGCTTGCCGGTCTGAGGGATGACAGATGGTACGGCAGAGGGTGGAGTCGTCGGCAAAGAGAAATAGAGGATTTTCCAGAGAGTCGGAGAGATCATTGATGAAAACCAGAAAAAGTACAGGGCCCAGAACGCTACCTTGAGGAACTCCAGCCTGCACAGGAAGAGGGGATGAAAGAACTCCATTTAGGGCCACACGTTGACTGCGACAGGAGAGGAAGTCTGCGAGCCATGAGTGGAGATGGCCTTGAATACCATGGGAAGAGAGTTTGGTGAGTAGGGCAGGGTGCCAGACTGTGTCAAAAGCACGTGATATGTCCAGGGATACAGCTCGGATTTCCTGTCTGGCATTGAGGACCTCCATCCATTGATGGGAGAGCAGAAGCAACATATCCAGGGTATAGTGAAGTGACCTGGTCTGAAACCAAATTGATGATTGGAAATCAAGCCATTGGAGAAGAAGAAAGATTTCATGTCTGAAGCGATGATGGATTCCATAACCTTGCTGATGATTGGGAGAAGGCTGATTGGTCTGTAGTTACAGGGATCTGTTTTTGCACCTTTTTTATGCAGGGCAGTGATGTTAGCAGATTTCCAAGCAGATGGCAGATGACCTTGGGCAAATGAGAGGGTGAATAGAACAGAGAGAGGGTGAGCAAGAGCAGAAGAGCAGGCTTTGAGGACACGTGGGCTGATGCCGTCTGGACCGGTTGCAGAATCTGACTCGAGGTTTGAAAGCAAGCTCTCCACCTTGTCAGGAGAAAAGGATACAGAGTCCAGGGACAGTTGGGTGCGACTGGGTAAAGTGGGTAGAGAAAGTGATGGGTTTAGGACACAAGATTTAGCTGCAAACACCGAGTTTAGACATTCAGCTTTATCGCGTGCGGTATCAGCAGTGCGGCCATTTGAGGTAAGGGAGGGGATGGAGGGGGAACATACACCAGAAACAGATTTGATTAAACGCCACCAGGATTTTGAGGAGGGAGAGAGGTTTGAGAGTTCAGACTTGAGATGAGAAAGATGTTGTTTTCTGGCTCTCCTGAGGGTAGATACACACTTGTTCCGAGCTTTGTGGAAGGAACTGAGATTGCCCTCAGTTGGGTTTGCTTTCCATGAGGCAAAGGCAAGTTGTTTCAGGACAACTGCCTCGCCACAAGCTTCAGTAAACCAAGGGCGGAGGAAGGGTAGGACAACTGAACATGAGAAGGGATAAATCTGTGCATGAGGGAGAGCAAGTTTCTTTGAAAGAATTCCCAGGATGAGTTGATGTTTGAGATGGTGATAGGAGACCAGTCTGTAAGTTTGATGGCTGCTCGGAGACCCTGCCAGTCGGCTTGAGTGAAATGCCAGACTCGACGGCGGTGATGTGGTTCTCTGATAACAGCCAGAGAGATGTCCACTTTAACAAGGACGTGGTCAGAAGAACCGATTGGAGCGAAGGAAGAGCAGCAGATATTGTCAGATAAATTTTTCAAAATCAGATCCAGAAGAGATGGAGTACCATTGGTTGAGATCCGGGTCAGGAAGTTGACTGATTGAGTCAGTCCTAATGAGTCGCAGAAAGCTTTTGCTGAGGTGCCATGGCAGGTGAGAGAGATACCCACACCTAGCCAACTGGCGTGATGACAATTGAAGTCACCACATAAGAGGAAGAGAGAGTTTGGATGAGAAGATAGAAGATGGTCCATGTTTTCGGATAGTGAGGTGTAGATGGAGTCATCACTGTTCGGTGGACGGTACAGTACACATATAAACATGAAGTGGGAATGGAGGGGAAGCCATAGCCAGAGGTATTCCTGGGGGTGTGGGGGAGTGAGAGCAGTGCATGGAGAGTGAGGAATAGAGTCTTTGATGAAGAGAGCAAAACCTCCACCAGGACGAGGCTCAGGTCTGTCATACCGTAAGAGGGAGTAACCAGGGAGTGATACTTGGGAGTCAGACACGTCTTGGGAGAGGAAAGTTTCTGTGAGGCAGATAATGTTTGGTTTGTCAGTGGCAACCTGTATGGAAAGATCTGAAAGGTTTGAGCGAAGGCCCCGGATATTTGAGGTCCACACTTTTAATGAAGAGGTAGGGGAGGAGGCTTTGGGTGCAGGAGGTGGAGGGGGAGGGGGAGGGTAGGACAAGGGATGAGGGGGGAGGTAAGGAGGGTTGTTGAAAGTGTGGGGTATTGCAGAATAGCGAGGGGAGGGGGCCAAATGAGGAGGAGAAAAGGCTCTGTGGTGCTGGGGGAGAGGAAGGACAAGAGACAAGGGAAAAGGCAGTTGAGGATTTGAGGAGGTGGATTGAAGAGATGGAGGTGAGAGGGCAGTGGAGGGAGGCAGCTTGATGGATGAGAGGGGGGAAACTTTGAGAAGGATGAGTGAGGGGGCTGAAAGGTGGGAGAAAGGTGAGGGGGGAATTTTTGAGAGAGGTGAGAGGGAGGCTTGGAGGGAAAAGAGTGGGATGGTTGTTTTGAGAGTGAGAGTGAGGGGTGAGGGGGTGAGTTGGCACTGAAGTTGGAAAAAAAGAATGGTTGATGGAAAGCGAACATCCATGGCAAATTGTGGTTTTTTAAAGTTTTAGGTCAGAGATGCGATTTAACACAATTCTTGATGGATGTAATGAAAGCCAATTCAGAGAATGGAGAGAAGTAGCACTGTAATAGTTGGATTTTTTAGGCAAGGAATGAAGGAGAGGTCGAAATGAGAGCAGTCTGTTAAAATAGCAGAAGAGTAGTGCATTACTTTCCTGAATCTGATCACCCCTATTTCTGATATCTACCTTAACTCCAGGCTTAGTATCATACACTGCAAATTTGGAAAGTCCTCTCAACCCCACTGTCCACATCATTGATGTAAATAATGAATAGTGATGGTCCGAGTACTGATCCCTGAGGTAACCCACTACTTACATCCTCCCAGCAAGACATCCTCCCACTCACAGCCACTCTTTGCTTCCTACTACTAAGCCAGTTTGCAATCCAATTAGCTACCTGACCAGCCACTCCACAACCCTCATCTTGGCTAACAACCTCCAATGTGGTACCTCATCAAATGCCTTCTTAGAGTCTAGATACAAGATGTCCACTGCCATTCCCTCATCCACCCAATCAGACACTGCTTCGTAGAACTGAAAGATTTGTTAAACAGGAACTACCTTTCATAAGTCCATGCAAACTACCTTTAATTAGTTTGTAGTTATTTAAATCGTTCCTCATCTGGTCCCTAATTAATGTCTCCAACACCTTCCCCACAAATGAAATCAAACTAACAGGTCTGGAGTTTCCCAATTCCTCTCTGGATCCTTTCTTAAATAGTGGTGTTGGATTTGCCACTCTCCAATCCTCTGGTACCTGTTCTGACTCCAGTGAGCTATTGAAAATATCCGTCAACCTCTCACTTTCCTGCTCAGCAACTTCCCTCAATACTGTTCGGATCTGGAAACCATTTGCATTCAACATACAGATGTCCCAAAAGTCAATTATGTCATTAAGTATGTGTGCAGTCAGATCCCCTTCCTTTTGTCTAGTGGGAGAATCAAAGGTGTGCGTTGCGATTTCTTAAAGTTAAGTTATTGCATCGAATAAACCATCCCATTTGCATGACCCCTTCGGCCCATCATGCTCCATCACCACCCGCTGGCTGCTCGTACCTTGACTTGCCGAGAGAGGGTCTTGCGGTTCCAGTTCTCGGCTCCCACGAACGTTGTAACTCTTGTACGATGACAATTGCGGCGCTGACACTGTTACTCGTCGAGAGCGAAGCCACGTGGAGGAGTAACTGGGGTCTCCTGGCAGAGGCAGAGGCCCCGCCCCGGAAAGGTGGGCCGAAGGACCCTGTCCAATCAGAGGCGGACAGCGAGGTTCGTTTTTCACCAAGGGCCCCTCCCCATGGAGAGAGGCCAATAAATCTCCGAGACTCTCTGTAAAGCGGTCCGGTCGAGTTTGCTTTCACGGTGGCTCTAACGGGTCGAGTTTGCTTTCACGGTGGCTGTACGGGGTTCTGGAGTTTAACGGTGGCTGTAACAGTCAGTTTTGTTTCACGGTGGCTGTACGGGGTTATGGAGTTTCACGGAAGCTGCCACCAGGAGTTTTAAGGAAGGACAGAGCAACCCTGACCTCCCTTCGTGGACCCCGATTGTTCACCACCCGAGCTCCGCCACGAACCACGAGTCCCACACGTGCGACTGGGGACCAAACCAGCGACCATTGTCAGGTGCCACAGCACGGAGTACTCCCTTTCTCAGACGGCCAGGTACCCAACCGAGCTCTGACCCTCAGCTTGTCTCTCTCCTCAGCTGTGAGGGTCCAATAAAGAACTCTGGGTTTCTTTTCATTTGTGTGTGTGTGTCTGCGTGTGGGCGCATCTTTAAGTACAACTGAATAAGTGTTTTTTTGGATCATTGTAAATACTTCTTGCATATTTGCATTGTCTTGCTTTGTGTCTTCATTTACTGTAAATAAAACTTGTTAGAAATGTTCCCAGTCCGTTTCCGTCCCTTATTGAATTGGTCCAGCATGGTTCGGATCTGAGTTTAGGCGGGGTTTTATCCCCGATAATCCGTTAATTCCAGCCGGCACGGCTTTGGCAGTTTCCGCTTGGTTGCACTCGAACCGGAGTTGGTAGTCGGTAGTTGGAACTCTACCACAGTCGGTAGAGTGACCCAGTTCGAGCAAGACGTGCTGAGGTTGTGGTTTCCCCGGTAGTCAAAATCATATATTTAATTAGGTAAATTGGTTATAGACAAATAGACCCTACACTACGTGGTTGAAATATTGGCGACCACGGTCGGTTAAATGACCTGCCGGCTCGCAGAGTTATCCGAGCGACGGCCTACAATTCCGGGGAGTTTGGTGAGAGACGATGCAAACCTACCCCACCTAGTGGTCGTTCTCACCACCGACCCCCGGCCCACAACAATACTCTCGGTTCCATATTATCTGGACCCGGAGCCTTATCTACTCTTAGATTTCCTCCACTCCAACCTGGATCTTCTTTAAAAGCCCTTCCCCATGATAGACACATTGTTTAATTGACTGGCACTCATCCCACACAGCTTATATGCTCCAGAGCCCAAAGTAACAGGTCACTTTTTCTTCTTCTTGCACATGGCAGCTTGGCTGCCAAGTAGCTATCATTTTGTTTGGGGCACAGCTATACCACTGATGCTGTGCCCTGATACCAGTACACTGGTACTCATTTCACCAACCTCAGAAGGATGACAGGCTGAGTAAACCCACCTGGTATTAATTCAGCAGGAAACAGGGCTCAAACTCAGGACCCTAAGATCCCAACTCAGCCACCTAAACCACGAAGCCAACACCAGACTTAACAGGTCACTAAAAGGCGAACAGGTCACAAAAAGAAGAATACATATCACAGAGTCAGAGCATAGCAAATAGTTTTCAGCAAAATACCAAAGTAAAGATCAAATGCCATGTTGAAAGTCATATAAGGAAAACTTGACACAAGGCTAATGGACCTATATCACATCAACATCACTTAACGAGAACCCCAAGACAACATAAAAAGTAGCAAAACAAAACAAGAACTGGATATTTGGTAAAATATTAAAAAGTTTTCTCACTATGAATGAAAGTTGAACATGAATCATATCACTTTGAGGGGTTCAAAATACTCAAGGAATGGGTAATTAGTTGGCACTCAAGAGCTTGTATTATCTCTTATTACAGACTTACACGTTTGCGTACTTGTTATATGTCATAAATTTCATTAACCTGACATTCTTTGTTTTTCAACAGTATAATCCAAGAGGTTTGCTACATCATGCATTTGTAGATCTTTCAAAAATTGAGCACCGAGGTGTCATCTAATTTTTATTCAAAGAAGGTGACAACTCCAAAAATATCCAGGAATGTACAGTGGTTATGTCTGGTGAAGGTGTGCTCTCATATTCTGCAGGAGCCAAATGAGCAGTTGACTTTAAACATGGAGGCAGGCAAATCACTTGAAGATTAACTCAGATAAGGATGGCTGTGGTATATGTTCAGTAATATGAGTGGGATATGCTTTCACATCGTAAACAGTAACGAACCATCAATGATGTGTTTTGTATGTAGGTACATAAGAAAATAGAAGCTTTACCGACCGACTGATGGGCAAGTATCACCGACCTCCTGCAGGATGAGCACAAGAAGGCTGCACTTATTTTCGGATATTTTCATTTTTCGGATGCTTTCTGACGGTTCAGTGATTTTCCCCGGTATATTGGTTTCGATGTCCATCGCCACGCAAAATTTCAGCTTTCAACGTCACCTGGAAGGTAACGAATATTAACATTTGTCAATCAGTGAGCCAGATAGTGGTTAGAATGAGCTTTATCTCTACCTGTATATACTCTAGTTGTACTTTGGGTCTTCGTGGTCTTTTAGGTCCTCGGGGTCTTTTGTCTCCTTGGGTCATTTAGATCCCCTGGGTCTTTTGGGTACTCGGGCTCTTGCAATAATGGATGCAGGGATGAAGTTTTCCCCACATCTTATCACACCAAATATCTCTCTCGATTTGGATTCACAGTGTGTGTGTGTGTGTGTGTGTGTGTGTGTGTGTGTGTGTGTGTGTGTGTGTGTGTGTGTGTGTGTGTGTGTGTGTGTGTGTGTGTATGTTAATTAACTGTTTAGTACTTTACAAATCAATTTAATGCCTTGAAACAATCAACATAGATCATCATTGCAATAAGGTGTATGGTGTAATTTGCAGGCAAAAGCATGATTCAAAAAGATGGCATGATAGCCCGAATGGTTACCCATGATAATTTATTATGACCATTCCTACCTTATTTACATACTTTTTGGCATATCATCCATATATCCTTCAACATTTTTCAAAATGTTTTTTTTATTTCTTGTATATGTATATTTATGTATGCGGAAAAGGTGTGTTCAACAGATTAATACATGGTAAATTTATCAGAAATTGCTGGAGGGTGTGCTTTCCCATTGATGGTAGGCTACAAAATGATGGCTGTTGGAGCCTTGGCCGTGATAAGATGCTTTTTAAAGTGATACTTTTGGTTATATTGACAAATATGGCTTCACATTTCAACATGGGAGAGCAGTCTTTTTTATTAATCAAATACAAAAAATGATAGCCATCGGTTTGAAACAGAAGAAGCAAATGTACTTTTTTCTGCCCACCCACGCTATGTCACTGGCCTTTCATGATTGCAAGAAAAGGAAATAGTAGGTGCCATTTTTTAGTGAAGAAGTTGGAACACACATGGCTGAATATTCAACGATGACATGAAAGACAAATATCAAACATGTACAATGACAAAGCCATGTGTTATCATCTCTTATTGCCACTTGGTCTTTCTTTTCTAACATTTATCTCCTGCACTGAAGTCCAAATCGACAAAAATTGAACAAATGAGTGAGTATACAGTAATTATGCCTGATCTTGGCTTAATGGTTTGGGTGGCAAGCTTTGGGTCCTAGGGTCCTGAGTTCACATCCCGCTCAGCTGTTGAATTAATACCAGGTGGGGTTAACTCGGCCTGTCATCCTTCCGAGGTCGGCAAAATGAGTGCCAGCTTGCTGGTATCCTGTGTCGGAGTGGCGACCCATCCAGGATTGTCCCCCAATAGCCAAGGAGACTGCTTAAGCAGCACCAACGCTTTGTACAGAGTATGGTCCCAATCTCCTCTCTCTCAATACAGTCCTTGAGTAACTTTATGCAGAGCACAAGTCGGGTAGTATTAACAACTGCAACATGGCATGTTACTTTCATATGACTGAAAACAAATGAACTTATCGAGTGTTTTTAAATTTTAATTCATTTAAATTTTTGAGGCATTACAGTCAGTGCTTTTTGGTGCAATATGGGGGATTGAGCGGTGGGGAGGAGAAAACCTCTTGCATTCATTTCTGCAATATATATATATATATATATATATATATATATATATATATATATATATATATATATATATATATATATATATATATATATATATATATATATATATATATATATATATATACATACATACATACCAGGCGTAGTGGCGTGCGCCTGTAATCCGGCTACTTGGAGGCTTGGGTTGGAGGATCGCTCGAGGACGGGTCTCTGCGCTGGGCCGTGCTATGAGAGGGTGTAGAGCAGCCCGGAATCATGGTGAAACCCAATCCTTATCCCTGTGTCGTAAGAGGCGACCAGCGTTGCGTCAGGAAGGTCAGGAAGGGCATCCGGCGTAAAACCTGTGCCAAAAATCACTATGCGGATCACAACGGATGATCCGCTGTGGCGACCCCTAACGGGAGCAGCCGAAAGACGAACAACAACAAATATATATATATATATATATATATATATATATATATATATATATATATATATATATATATATATATATATATATTGTGACGTCCACGGGACTTGAACAGTCCTACCAATGTAGAATGAGCCGAAACGATGGAGGCGGTTTATTTATTTATAACCCAAACATGGCGGTTCTAATCGCTCTACCACAAACGGGACGAGGAAGGTGGAACGAGTCACTTTTCACTGAGTTGATGATGTTTATTCGTTTTTACTATTACCAGAAATAACAAGACTCGGCAAGAAGAGGGATCCGGGGTGATTTGACGGGATGGTGTGGGATCGGGCGTGGGGAAAAACACAGACAATTCCAATGAATATACAGATCTCAAACCCTCTAAGGCGCCAAGCATACACACACACACACACACACACACACACACACACACACACACACACACACACACACACACACACACACACACACAGTAGCTATTTCTGGTGGTCAGGCTGGACTGTGGTGTGGACGCAACTGTCCCTGGATCGGTGTCGGAGGAGCTGGCCTTGCTCTCGTCAGGGGGGCAGGAGAAACCGCGGTGCTGTCGACCTCCTAGTCTTGGCCCAAGTCCGCTCACAGCCGCCAGGGAACCAGTTCTGGCGCCAAGTTGCGAGCAGGAGAGCGAGGCAGGTCCGCCTGCCGTTCGACCCCGTACTCCGAGTCAGCAGAACCCCAGAGCCAACCAAGGTGAGGCACGAGGCTCAGCAAGGCTCCAAGACACGATCGAATCAGCACAACAACAAGCACGCTCTCCGCGCAACAGCCTCCACACCAAAAAAAACACGATCTTTTTATCCCGATCTTCTTCCTCTTCCTTTTCGACCCCGAACAGAACCTTTTTATCCTCCTGTCCTCGTCACTTCCAATCGAGCCGTTTATTGGCCCACCGCCATCGCCTTCCGCCAATCGTGATCACGGGGCGGAGCCATCCGCTGCACTGTCCTGTGACGTCACGGCCAGCCTCCAGGGACTACTAAAAGGGGTTTACGCAGACACACCTACCCTATCCCGTGTCCCTATCTAATTACGTGACAATTATCATTTCCCCCTTGAAGAAATGAACATTTACTAGACAACTTATCACCACTGAATTGCTACTTATTACATCGAGATCCTGGTAAACTCGAACTGCATGGCATACCTAATTAAACATCCTAATTACCCTTTGAATGCATACCCCCCCCTCAAACGTAACAATATGTATATATATCTGTTATGGTTGTGGAAAAGTTACCCCAGGGGAAGAGCATAACATGGACACGTAGGTGACCCGAGGATCAGTTATTTCATTAACCTCCGCCATCGAATATGGAGAGGTTACTGTTTTCACCCGTCTGTTTGTTTGTGAACAGTCTTACGGAAAAACTCCTGGACGGATTTCGACGAAACTTGGTGGGGGGGTTAGGTATGGTCCAACGATCATGCCATTAGATTTTGGACTTGGTCCAAAAAAAAAAATTTTTTTTTTTTTTAAATTTCGATTTTATTTGAAAAACATTTGAATATTTTTTTTTTGTATTTCTACATGTTTTAAGTGATTTACAACCCCCCATCCCAAAAAAAATTTGTTAGAGAAAAAAAACCCAGAAATTTTGCAACTTTTTTTTCAAAAAAATTTCGATTTTTTTTTGGGGGGGGGGCATTTCTACATGCGCATCGATCTCGTTAAGTTTATTCAATCGTGGTTCAGTTCAGTCTGATCCGTTTTGACCTACAATGAATAGGATTATCAGCTTCACTTAAGTGACCCAGCAGTATTGGCGGCGGAGGTTTTGCGCTCTACCGAGTGCTCCCCCTCTAGTTAGTCTTTGTTTCGATAGTCCTTGGTCCCTTGTCAAAAGGCTGTCCAAGAGCATTAGGGTTTAACCTGGACATTTTTGGTAACAAGCTGATTTTTTCAGGAAAGGTCCAGGAATTTGTGTGAAATAACATACTAAAAGTCCTCATGAATCCTCCTTGAGCGTTTTCCGCAATCCAAGATGGCGTCAAAAATGGCCGCCATTTCATGTTTTTCTCTTCACTTTGCAAGTAGGTTTCCCCAAAACGCACTTTAAATGTCTAAATATATGTTTTGAAGTACAAGGAACTCAATATAATACATTATAAGAGATGTAGAAGCACACAAGTGCCAATGCCATAACATGATTGCCATCACATGATTCTGCAATTTCTATAACACATCACAATCACAGTACTCTATAGCATGTTTACATATTGATACCTGTGAAGTTAAATTACGGATGAATCAACTCATTGTGGGGTGCCAGAATGTCTGGTAGGAATTGTATTGGGCAGAGAAAATCTCGCAAGGAAACCCGAGAGGAAAATGATGATGATAGTGGCTACTCCACAGAAATTCACTGCCATGTAATATGTGACTTGAAGACTAACTTATTTTGTTATCCCTAGATGTGCACTGCACTTGTACAGTCGCAGCCTGGTAATATATTGTTGCGGATTCGCGCCCGCCGGCGTGCGGACGGCCACGTAACTCGAATCGCGGCACGTCGCCCACCGGACGGACAATCCAGTCATGACCCTCTCGGACTAACGCCGGGAACCAGTCACGGGTGGACCTTTCGGTCTCACCACGATCGTGCCAATCGGCCCCCGCGTGGGATAGGGTTGCTCGCCAAATTCGACCTACCTAAGTACCCACACGGAGGGTAGACCGGGCGATCGCACCTCGCCGCAGGTCGACTTCGGACACGGGCCACTTTAAGCGACCCGTTCCGTACTATCGGGATAACCGAGCGGTGTTATTCGTCGGCCTCGACGGTTCGATTAATTATCGGGCGTTTTAGCCCACGACCAACCCTTTACGTGAAGCAAGATGGAGATTCAATGAAAGAAAAGACGAAGCGAAGCGGGAAAACAGTTCAACATAACTCACATTTATTTCACGATGAACGGAAAGCACACATATAGAATTCCACCAAAAGCACATGTAAAAGAAGAAGACAATGCAATATTACACAAAAAGCAAATATAGAAGAGGAAACACAATGCAGAGCTATCCGACTACCGAGCACACGGCAACACTTATACAATTTTATTTCACAGACGGCGCCGACAACACATATTCCCAAAGCAAAAGAAAAGAGAACCACCCTCCAGGATGAGGCGGGCCTGGGGCCGAGACCGTGTCGGGCCTACCGTCTGATGATGAGACGCGAAGTGGCGGTGGTGCCTCGACTCCGCGGGCCTCGCGGACAGTGTCTGGTAGGGGGTGGGAAAGGGGCCCCCTTTGTCGCACTATCTCAGCGCGGGGGGAAACAGGAGGGGGTTGCTGATGCTCGGGGGGAAGGAGGATATAACCCTGTCTCGGGTCCCGCGGCGAGCGTCTCCTCCTCGACCTCGGTCGCGTTGCTGTCCTCTCCCTCTGCAGCTCCCGGCACCGACGTGAGCACCCCCTCGTCCGCCTTCGCCTCTCCACAGCTCCGTCTACTCGCCCTCTCCGTCTCCTCTCTTGGCTCGTCCCAACTCTTCACTCTTGACTTCTCCCACTTCTTTCCAGCTCCACCGACGACTCTCTTGAACTCCGCACAACAACTGCCTTTACTGACGAACGCAGCCGTTTATATAAGCCCCGTGGCTTCGCTCTTTCACCCTTGACCCTTTGCCTCCGACCCTTCACCATTCTAACTGGCTCCCCATTGGACCGAGGAAAAGTGGGCGTGAATGCTTTTTGATCCATGAATTTGCATATGGCGTCCTCACTCCAACGCCCTGGAGGCGGGGCCAATTCGCCCCAGCTCGCCGATTGGACGGAACAAAAGTGGGCGTGAGTCGTTTTTGATCCGTTTTCTGCGGAAAGTCCGTGATGTTTTTGAATACGCTGCTCGGTGCGCGCCCTGCACGAGTCCAGTATCGGTGCCCACGAGTGGCGCGAGATGGTGTGGATGCGATGGTGGCGAGTTGTGACGGTAAAGGTTGTGGCGGTTGTGGTGAAGCGGCGTTGTGGTTGGTGGTTGTTGTTGTGAAGCGGCGTTGTGGTTGGTGGTCGTTGTTGTGAAGCGGCGTTGTGGTTGGTGGTTGTTGTTGTGAAGCGGCGTTGTGGTTGGTGGTCGTTGTTGTGAAGCGGCGTTGTGGTTGGTGGTTGTTGTTGTGAAGCGGCGTTGTGGTTGGTGGTTGTTGTGTGATGGCTGTTGAGACGTGGTTGGTGGTGGTAATAATGGCGGCTGGTCCAAAATAAAGATAGTAAAAGAAAAACGTCTATCCTGAAGAGTCGCAGCCCGACTGAATGACATTTATTCCCTCGAAACAACGGGTTTGGGCCTAACTACACATATACTTACAGAGATATCTCACCTGAGGGACCTGAATGGTGGTTTGTGAATTTCGTCAACCACAACACTACCCCCTCCCCTTTTTACAGACTCGTCCCGAGTCGTCAAATTTTTGTGTGCCATCATGTGTAGTTTTCCCCTAGTACATTTTACCTACGGATCCCTGAGTGCGACATTCATGGTATTTGTGTCCCCAAAATAAATAACCTGAGGGCTGAGTAACTACCGAAACAAACTCACTCACACGGACGACTTAAATAAAATTGCCGGCGCTAAGACAAACATGCCGGGGGCGCACTCATATGTACAGTACATCTTAACCTTAACTTACAAATTTTACACTAAACCATGGCCCAGGATCACTGAACTCTGCAAAAAGAAAGCAGTTAGCAGGGAGCCAGGCTGCTCACATGCAGTCTCTGGCTCAAATAATGCAGGTGACAGGGAACGTGGCCGGCTGCTCACACGCAGTCCAAGGCCTTCCTTTTTGAACTGAACGCAGTGAACCACAACGGTGCATGGGCTGCACAAACGTAGTCTCCGTGCCAGCTCAAGTGGCACACGCAATGAACACAACGAATGGATGGATGAACACAAACCCGGTGCACGGGCCGCCACTGCAGGCCCATGTTGTAGCTGCCAACAGGGCAGTTCTTGCAGCTTGCAAACTGTTGCTTTCTGATCCTGGCGCACATGGCAATGAACAGGGGGGGCAAAGCAAAATTGAACGGGGCTGGTGAACAGGGGCAGTGGGCATGGCATGGCAAAGGCAGCAGGCAAACACAGCCCGCAGAAGAAGGCCGCTGCAGGCCAAAACAGCCGGCAGACAAACTGGCCGGCACAGGCCTTGAAGTACCACAGCTGTAGACGATCCATCCGGCACAGGCCTTGCAGCATCACAACAGCTGCCGATGAAGTGGGCCGGCACAGGCCTTGAAGAAAAACAGCCAGCCGGCAGATGAAGTGGGCCGGCACGGCCTTACAGCAACACAGCCAGCAGATGAAGCTGGCCAGCCTTCGCCGTTCAGTGGAGGTTGGTGGAGGGAGTGCGGTGGTGCTGGCCACTCGGAAGGCGGGCTCGGACCTACCCTACGGTCTCCCTCCCAACCTATCGCCTTTGCCTGTCACTGTCCATACCCACTCCCTTAATTTGTCAAACCCCAATTTAGCCCCAACTTATTTTTTTGTTGTTTTTATTTTTACTTCCCCACTATAAATCGTCCCCGAACCCCCTGTACTGTCCTTGTTCGGCTAACCTATCCTGTCACCTAGCCTACTCCCAACCCCTACGTTCCCTTCCCGGAGGGGAATAAGGGAGAGCTAACGTCCTGTGTCGAGGCACAACGAGGCCTCAGAATGGCCTCCCCAGACTTCAGCGATCTATAACCAAAGTGGGTCCAGCGGCCCACAACGAGAGCGAGGGGATGGATGGTGCGGAGGGGTACACTTCCTAATCTACCCTATCCATTTAACTGTTAAACTACCCCGGGGCTTTCAACAAGCGCCTCTCGCTTAAACTATTGGTTCTAACAACCCAGATTCCCGTCGCCTGTGTTGGTGTCCTTACAATTTCGGGCCTCGCCCCCCAATTTTCTCTCCGTGCCCTCACACGGTCTCATGGCTGGGACACGTGGCTCCCTTTGGCAGGCACGACCCTCTGCCGATTCTCCGACGATGGCACCCACGGGCACTACACTGCCTCCGAGCCTACCAGCTCCCTAACACCGGGGAGTGCCCCCCATGGCACCTCCCCTGAAACGCACATGTGGCAGGCTGGCTTCCCAGGCCCCTTTCCGAGGGTCACCCGTGCCCACAACACTGCCCACGCGGCTAATGGCGCCCCGGGCCCCCGCACCAAGCAGGCACACCCATGCCCACTACGCTATCCCGGCCCCCCATGGGCCCTTGGCCTACTACGGCTGACTAGCCTGGTGCCCGGGGTACCCACTCAGCGATACTCACCTTTCTCAGCCACGCTCCCAGCCCGTCAACAGGGCTCCTGCACCCCTCCAAACGGGTTTCAAGCCTACACTCCGACCAACAACAAAACGACCTCCATTTTGTAAATCTGATTAACCCCCTAACTCACACTACACTGACCCCGGGGTCCCTTGGGCGGGAGTCACTCCTCCCCCCAATCACTCATCGCACCATGCATTCCCCATTCGCTCCACTCAAACAGACCCGCTGGCCTCACTCACTCATCATGTACTCACCTCACAACTCTTCAACACACACACCGCTGAACTCTGCCATCCTTCTAACTACATCCCCTAACTAACTCGTGCTCCCACGTCGTCCCTTAAACTACAGCACGTTCCTTTTAACACTACGTAGCTAAACTACGTCCCCTCTACA
The DNA here is from genome assembly GCF_056783735.1 of Eptatretus burgeri. Taxonomy (NCBI): domain Eukaryota; kingdom Metazoa; phylum Chordata; class Myxini; order Myxiniformes; family Myxinidae; genus Eptatretus; species Eptatretus burgeri. Next base: position 54,375,899 of record NC_140962.1, read on the forward strand.
CATTCACAAGTCTGTCACTGTTATCAAATAATCCCATTAATCAATTATTTACCCAACCTAAATCTCGCTACAATCCCTCTAACTAATCCATTCCACGGACTCCATGAGGACTTACCCCTGCCCCATGAAGTCGGTCTAGCTAAGCTAACCCTCCCCCCTAACTAGTTTCCATCCTGTGCCCCGGGTCAAGGGGGTCTTCCACCCCTTGCCCAGGAATCCTGTGCACCCGAAAGTGAGGCTTACTGTTTTTTTTTTTGTTTTTTTTTTCCATGCGCATCACAAGCGCGGCAACTCACAGCTCGCGCACTTTACACCTGCCCGTGACGTCATGCAGCTGCACGTGTTCCTCGTCCCTCCTTGGACGGTACCATCCGGCAGGGATACCCCTCCTGCCGGATTCCAACCCTACGTGCAGCCATGGCGTCACTGTGCGCATTAAAAAACACAAGCCCCACGTCTCGAGGGGTTCCCCACGCGAACACATGTGCTTTGCCCGTTGGAGCTTCACACACGATCGCGTGGAGAACCCATCCGGTCCAAATCCGTAATCCTGCCTAAACTTTGTCCGTCCGCGGGATCGGCAAATCCACCGCGTGTGTTTCCGGACCGGGACTTCACTCTCGCAAGCGAGCACGTGGGGGCCTCGTGCGTTGCACAGCACGGACCTCGTGCTCACTGCTGGGTGAACCCGGCACAGTCCCCGAAACAACTACAGCCGCGACTCGGCTTCCTTTCCTCACATGTCGCCGTCGTCGCCATTCGAACCACGCACACCTGCGTGTTACGACGCTCACACTCCATTCCATTACATTCACACCGGGAGACGCGGCTGCGTGCTCCCGCATGCCAACCGACATCTCCCTCACATACCGCTCTCTCACACACACGGTCTCCCTTGCATAAACCATACCACTCACACGTGGTGCTCCATTCACTCGCGGCCTTCCACTCACTCGTGCCATTTCCCTCACACAAACCACACCACTCACACACGCGGGGGCACTCACCCGCGGTTCCTCATCCACACACCGTGCCTCACTCATACACCCGGGGGCACTCACCCGCGGTGCCTCATCCACACTGGCCGTTTCATCCACACCCACGGCCTCTTCCACACACGGTGCCTCATCCACACACGGCGTGCTGGGAAGCACGTACTCTGGCACCATCGCCACCACACACGGGGTCGCTTCCACACACGGGGACGCACTCACACCTTGCACCACACACACAGGGACAACCACACTGGGGATTCGTGTCCCCACAAGGGTCTCCGGGGCCTCTATACCCCCCAAGCTCTCCGTGCACCCGTCCACAGCACTCGTCCCCTCAACCTCGCAAAGCACGACCGAACCCACCTGGTCGTGACTCGCCTCAAGGGGGCATACTCCCTCCCCTCGTTCCTGGAGGAGGCTATCCCGCTGCTCGCACCGGGTCCCTGCACGGTCCGCCAGCTCACCCCCATTGTCCTCCACGACCTCTGTGTGTGTGTGTGCGTCACTTACCCCGTCTTCATCGTGCAGTCTTCCCTCTATCGTTCCCATCTCCCGTGTCTCTGCCAACTCAGTCACCTCTTCACCCTTTACCTCCCTTGTCTCAACTATTATTTCCGTTGTCGTCACCTCGTGTCTCGTCTCACACGTTTTGGTCTCCCCATTTAATTTTTCCCTTTCGGTCATCGTCACGACCCTCGCCCAACACGTCCCCCAAATTATTTTTTTACCCGTCTCCACCGCGGGCCCGACAGCCGTTGTACCCCCTTCCAGCTCGTTCGCTCCCACACGTGGAGTCGTCATTTTCATCTCCCTGGTCACGGCCTTCATGCCCGCCTGCAGGCATCGGCCCATGTTCTGCGTCTCACCCCGCAGCTTTTTCGTTTCTTCCTTCATTTGCTGTGTATTCGCATCGATCTTTTCGTTCATGCTTTTTATTTCGTTTATAAATTCAGTTGTGTTTGTATCCATCCTTTCGTTCATGCCTTCCATCTTCGCTGTCATTGCCGCCAGCATGGCGCATAGCTGGGCCATGTCGGGTGCGCTTGGGTGAGCCGTTTCGGCAAGGGTCGGGGGGTTTTGGTGGAGAGGGGGAGGGGAGGTATCATACACCGCGGCCGCTGCCGCACCTATTTCGGGCTCTGGGTTCAGTTGGGCGAGTTCGTTTTCCTGTACAATCAACATTTCCTGCACGGGGATTTCGTCCTGAGCCATGGATTCTACACATTCTACATCCATTTCTAATACCCCCGGCTCCCGCTCGCCTTGAGACGCCATCTTGCTTCTCTTAAAGGGTTAATTTAGCTCGCTCGTGATTTGGAGGGAATCGGGGGTCGCTCCTCTCACCCCTGGACCGATTCCCGTGAATTTAATTGGAGACAGGAGAGCCCGTTTTCCCGTTCTCCGATACCAGTGCCGCGAGGAGGGCGATGAGTTTCTATCGCACGACCTGACACCAGTGTTGCGGATTCACGCCCGCCGGCGTGCGGACGGCCACGTAACTCGAATCGCGGCACGTCGCCCACCGGACGGACAATCCAGTCGTGACCCTCTCGGACTAACGCCGGGAACCAGTCACGGGTGGACCTTTCGGTCTCACCACGATCGTGCCAATCGGCCCCCGCGTGGGATAGGGTTGCTCGCCAAATTCGACCTACCTAAGTACCCACACGGAGGGTAGACCGGGCGATCGCACCTCGCCGCAGGTCGACTTCGGACACGGGCCACTTTAAGCGACCCGTTCCGTACTATCGGGATAACCGAGCGGTGTTATTCGTCGGCCTCAACGGTTCGATTAATTATCGGGCGTTTTAGCCCACGACCAACCCTTTACGTGAAGCAAGATGGAGATTCAATGAAAGAAAAGACGAAGCGAAGCGGGAAAACAGTTCAACATAATTCACATTTATTTCACGATGAACGGAAAGCACACATATACAATTCCACCAAAAGCACATGTAAAAGAAGAAGACAATGCAATATTACACAAAAAGCAAATGTAGAAGAGGAAACACAATGCAGAGCTATCCGACTACCGAGCACACGGCAACACTTATACAATTTTACTTCACAGACAGCGCCGACAAAACATATTCCCAAAGCAAAAGAAAAGAGAACCACCCTCCAGGATGAGGCGGTCCTGGGGCCGAGACCGTGTCGGGCCGACCGTCTGATGATGAGACGCGAAGTGGCGGTGGTGCCTCGACTCCGCGGGCCTCGCTTACAGTGTCTGGTAGGGGGTGGGAAAGGGGCCCCCTTTGTCGCACTATCTCAGCGCGGGGGGAAACAGGAGGGGGTTGCTGATGCTCGGGGGGAAGGAGGATATCACCCTGTCTCGGGTCCCGCGGCGAGCGTCTCCTCCTCGACCTCGGTCGCGTTGCTGTCCTCTCCCTCTGCAGCTCCCGGCACCGACGCGAGCACCCCCTCGTCCGCCTTTGCCACCACCGCCTCTCCACAGCTCCGTCTACTCGCCCTCTCCGTCTCCTCTCTTGGCTCGTCCCAACTCTTCACTCTTGACTTCTCCCACTTCTTTCCAGCTCCACCGACGACTCTCTTGAACTCCGCACAACAACTGCCTTTACTGACGAACGCAGCCGTTTATATAAGCCCCGTGGCTTCGCTCTTTCACCCTTGACCCTTTGCCTCCGACCCTTCACCTCTCTAACTGGCTCCCCATTGGACCGAAGAAAAGTGGGCGTGAATGCTTTTTGATCCATGAATTTGCATATAGCGTCCTCACTCCAACGCCCTGGAGGCGGGGCCAATTCGCCCCAGCTCGCCGATTGGACGGAACAAAAGTGGGCGTGAGTCGTTTTTGATCCGTTTTCTGCGGAAAGTCCGTGATGTTTTTGAATACGCTGCTCGGTGCGCGCCCTGCACGAGTCCAGTATCGGTGCCCACGAGTGGCGCGAGATGGTGTGGATGCGATGGTGGCGAGTTGTGACGGTAAAGGTCATGGCGGTTGTGGTGAAGCGGCGTTGTGGTTGGTGGTTGTTGTTGTGAAGCGGCATTGTGGTTGGTGGTTGTTGTTGTGAAGCGGCGTTGTGGTTGGTGGTCATTGTTGTGAAGCGGCGTTGTGATTGGTGGTTGTTGTTGTGAAGCGGCGTTGTGGTTGGTGGTTGTTGTGTGATGGCTGTTGAGACGTGGTTGGTGGTGGTAATAATGGCGGCTGGTCCAAAATAAAGATAGTAAAAGAAAAACGGCTATCCTGAAGAGTCGCAGCCCGACTGAATGACATTTATTCCCTCGAAACAACGGGTTTGGGCCTAACTACACATATACTTACAGAGATATCTCACCGAAGGGACCTGAATGGTGGTTTGTGAATTTCGTCAACCACAACAATATTTTATCTCCTATGACAACCAGGGATGACATCTCATAGCACTTTGTATCCAATGGAAAAGGCACTTTAAAATGTCTGCTATTATTAATAATGAATGTATACTAGCATATCACAATATAGGAATGACATGACACACACAAAAAAGGAACCTTTTCTACAAATACAGCATACATGTACCAATAGGAAGGAGTGTCATACACTCTCTGATTTCTATCATACTATAATTCTTTTCATCTGCATGAAACAAATAAAATGATTCAATACAATGTTTTAGGTGTAACGATAGACTACTCCACAGAAATTCCCTGTCAAGTGATATTACACAGTACTGTGTAGTACATGCATGAAGACACAAATTTTGATCATGCATTTAGTCTGGGTACCAAAAATAATAGTTTTACTTCCTTAATGATAACGGAATGTTTCAAATAGAACTCACCTCATGGTAGACATCAACTGCATCTTGTTGGTTAAAAAAGGTTAGCACCAAGTTTTCAATTTCCGAGCTTTAGGTGACGAAAATGGACCATATGGCAAATTTATGTCGCCCTGTCTGTTTAGCATCAAACTGATGGTACAATGTTTCCCTCGTAATGTCATAAGCAATTAAGGGCACACTTCTAGACTTTAACATTCAAATTGATTTGAATACTGTATGCACAGCAACCCCATTTATAATTGAAATTTTTGTTGAATATTTTCAGGGTGAAATATCACAGTTAATTAATGATAAATATTTAAACAATTTTGAGATAAAATTGTTAATGACGGCCATTTTGGACACCATTTTGGATTTTTGGAAGAGCTCAAACAGTTTTATTGGTACTTGCGTGCTTCAACATCTCTTAAAATGTATTCTATCGAGTTCCTTATACTTCAAAACATATATTTAGACATTTAAAGTGTTTTTTTTGGACGTTTTGGACGCCATCTTGGATTGCGGAAAACGCTCAAGGAGGATTTATGAGGACTTTTAGTATGTTATTCTAGACATATTCCTGGACCTATCCTGAAAAAATCAGCTTGTTACCAAAAATGTCCAGGTTAGGGCCTATTTTGACCTAATGCTCTTGGACTATATTCAGGGAGGCATGCATTGGCGAGACTGTTTTTCCAATGTAATGCCTCCTCCTCCTCCTCCTCTTCTGTTATTTCAAATCTTTCTTCCTTCACACCATCGTTCTCTTCAATCCCTCTGTTACTTTCAATCATTCCTCCTTCACCCCATTGGCCCAATCCAATGGTCCACCAATAGTCTCCCCTTCATCAAACATCCTTTCAACAGTCCCTCCTTCACCCCATTGGTCTTTCGCTTACCTTCAATCCTGCAGCCATTCGGCCTCGGTCATGCGGTGTTCCTTTCCGTGTTCCCTCCATCCGCACATTGCTTGGTGACCCATTGGGTGCTCTTGCATGCATGTTCTTGTCACGTCTCAGATGTATGTTCATGGAGCTTTGTGCTCGTCATAGCCTGTGAGGTGTGGCGCTTCTGGCAGGTGTGGGACAGTGCAAAACAGTGTTGGGGGCTCTCGTTGCGGCTTTGGGCGCGTTGAGGGATGGGGCGGTGGCTTCGTTGAAACTTCCCTCAGAATGGCGTGGAAATTTCCACAAGTGACGTCATGCACCCACCCCCCCCCATCGGTTGCAGACCAATGGGAGGGGGAGGAGGCTTGTGGCAGGAGGGGAAGAAATCTGATGTGAAGGAGAAGAAGAAAAGGTGAAGAGAAGCATCCGGTACTGGCTTGTGGGAGCAGGGATGAAAAGCGCTCCTGACCACACGGCTCAGAAAGCAGAAACGGAAGAAGCAAGAGGCAGAAAGCAGAAAGGAGAAACGAACGGGACAAGCTCGCTCGAGCAGAAGATGAAAAGACTGAGAAGGCTCGTGAGGGAAGGAACAAAAATGTGTGAGGGTAAAGAAAGGAAGGTTTCAAAAGCAATTGTTGTGGAGCTTCTGCGGAAAAAAGAACACTCTTTCCACGAGCGTCATCCTGACCTTTCGATCCTGTCAGCCATGAAGGATAAGGAGGGTGAACGGCGGCACCTCATCGACGGTGGCCTGAAGAGGAAGAATCTGAGGCAGAGGAGAGCTAGTCGCACATCGAGCTCACACATCTGGGACGCCAGAGAGGACTCGTCGACAGGGTCTGGATACCTCAGGAATGCGGCTGTGTGTCCCCATCACCTTGTTTTCCTTCACATTCTCCCGTATATTTGCGTGAGGTGAGGGAGAGAAGTAAAGACTGCTTTCCTTTTCTCTTTTCTTCACTTTTATTTCATGTTCAAGACCTTGTTTTATTCTTTGCCCCTGAGTGAATGACGGCCAAGTCTTTTGTCGCAGAAACATTGAAGAATAATACTTATTATGGTTACATCTGTTCTGATGTGCCATTTTGCTTTCTTTCTGATAAATACTTACTTTAAATGATTGCTTGCTTGTGCATTTGAAATAAATAATTGTTTGTTGATATTTTCAATCTGTCTCCGTTGCCTTTTCGTTTATTGGTCCGATGCAGTGCACAAGTCAGGTTAGACGGGACGTTCTACCCCAATAATTTGCTTTGTCAGCCAGCACAAACTCACTGTAACACTCAACAGTAATCCGAGTGTGTGCTGGGGGTAGAACTCTATCTCTATCTAAACTGACCCTGATTAGCCAGCCATCCACAGGTGAGGTATCATGCAAAGTAGTGTAATCCTGCCCAGATTGGCCATGCCAATCGGCGTTTGTGGTTGCTTGCCTAGCGGCCTCAGGATCGGGCATCCAGGAGGGACCCAAGTGCTTCCCCTTGTTCCAAGCCTTGAACATATATATATATATATATATATATATATATATATATATATATATATATATATATATATATATATATATATATATATATGTCACAGATCCAGGGTTCATATTGCCAAAGATTTATTTACACACACAATATATACATATATATATATATATATATATATATATATATATATATATATATATATATATATATATATATATATATATATATACATATATATATATATATATATATATATATATATATATATGGATTTATTTATACACATATGTGTAGATATACAGTATATATGGATTTATTCATATATATATATATATATATATATATATATTTATTTATTCACATATACTCTGGGGAAGGGTTTGAAACAGCAAAAAAAAAAAAAAAGGCTTACCTTGTGTCGGCCTTCTTGGGTTGCTTTATGCAGCTTCTTCATCTTGAGGAGTGTGGGAGGTGTCAATTATTTATATCATCATAGCCACCTGGGTTTAGTTGATTAGGTGAGAGCTGATTGGCTATTCCCTCCATTGACAGATGAGAGATGTGGGTGGGTCATATATATATATATATATATATATATATATATATATATATATATATATATATATATATATATATATATATATATATGTGTATAATTTTTTCCATTAGCCTACTTGAGCAATAACCACCCTCCCCATGTTTTCGAAAATGAAGGCATCACCAAATTGTGTGTCTGCCCAGCAAGGCAAGGCTCAGGTTTAATGTTTTGACCACTAAGTACCAGATCAAGACAATTCACCACAAAAAAAACAAGGAATGTTAATGTTTTATTCCAAACGATCTAAATAGGTTTGTTGTTATGGGATGGTTGCAGGAAAATAATCCTTTAAAATTAGTTTTTCAGGTTAGTACAACATAATTGTTGCTTTACTTTCAAAGTAGTAGGGGAGGAATAATAAGCAGAAACGAATCATCAAAACAATAATTGCTCTATTGCTTGTTTTATCAGGTCTGAAGTCATTTCTACTTGGAGTAAATATGGAATCACAGAACTGACATGTAGGGCAAATAAGACACATGAGCCATAACCTTTCACTTCGAATTCAAGCTAAGCAACTACAGTGCTTTCTGGTTGTTGTATGGGTATTGGCTTGTCACTATACTTGTGGATAATTTCAGGAGAAACCTGGCATGGAAATATCTCAATCTACATCTCTGTCTCTGTCTCTCTCACACACAAACCTGGTTAAAATGGGACCCACAGATAGAAGTTGCCCTCCGTTTGTCCCTTTCCCAATGTTTTAAATTCGTTTTAAGCTTTTATTTCTTTTCACTTGATGGAGAAATCCTCAGTGTATAGTTTAAGTGTTAAAACCCTCATTCCTCGCACGTGTAGAGCCGCAAGCACATTGGAGAGCGCTGCTTCAAGCTAGCCATTCCACAATAATAAAATGACATATTATGTATAAGAAATCTATTGCCAAGCACGATGGGGATATGCAGTGGCGGTGGCTGGAACACTACATCTTACCTTCTAATCTTTTATCCCATTGCACATGTTCCAATAATTAGGAATCGTGACCCTTTTGCGATGCCCATGAAACAATTTTTCATGTTTTTTGTTGAATACTCGAGGTTGGCCTCCCATTTTACAATTTTATCACGTGTGATTCAGGGATTCGGTTTGATTTTTACACATTGTTTTTTCTTTGGTTTTAATATCCTTCACCAGTGTGACAATTAATGTCTTTTAGTGAATTCTGTTCTGAGGCAAAATTGCCATTTATTCTTCAACGAAACATAAATTGCAAAACACTGACATTTTGTCTGATGATGTGATCATTTTTAAAGCCTTGGTTACATCTCATGTCCATTTTGAGAAAGATTAAGGGATGATTGCGGTTCGTTCGATCAGACAGCAGTGTTGTCTTCAAGCATCTCCATGCAGCCTGGCTTGCAGTGTTTTACAATCAATTTGTAAATTCTAATCATTGCTTCCATGTAACCTATTCCCCATTCTTGCCTGGTTGTCTTATTTGATACTCATGTCAATGTCTCATTTACAATGTATCCACTGATTACATGTATGTGTATATATATATATATATATATATATATATATATATATATATATATATATATATATATATATATATATATATATATATATATATATATATATATATATATATATATATATATACATATATATATAAAATGTTTTTTATATATATATATATATATATATATATATATATATATATATATATATATATATATATATATATATATATATATATAGTGTTGCGGACCCGGGTCGGGGACGAGAAGACCACGAGGGGGTGAGCTACTTTGGGTTCCCACCAGACTCTCCAGAATCGCAGGCCGTCGCACATGAATAACTTTGTGACGCGGCGTGTCGCTAATTATCGACCGTGAACGCCAATAACTCGACCATGTGACTTAGGGTCCTCCATGTGATTCCATTTACTTAAAGCGCACGTGGTTTAATTATCGGTGGACACGCTCTCGGTGTGTACCATATACATATACTCTATACATATGTGTACTATATATACATATACTCGGTGTGTACTATATGCATATGCCTTGCTCAAACCGGATTACCTTACCAGATCAGATGCAGCCGAGCATAACTGCCAATAATGTACCGGCTAGAAAACAGATCATTGGGGGATAACGTCCCGGCTAGACGAGTACGTATCATGCTGGACCAATTCAGGAAAAGGCGAAAATGAGCTGGGAATATTTCTATACAATCATTTATTCACAATGGTGAGGAAAGGTATGTGGCACAGTGAATTGCGTTTCCTTGTATGTGCAGCAGGGGATAGCAAGGAATTTGTGGGTTGCAGCAAAAGGCAAGCAATCTTAGTAAAGCAGACACAGAGCAGACTTATCCTGTTATAGTTCTACAATCTTAACTTAGACTATGACAGGCGCCAACACACACACACACACACACACACACACACACACACACACACACACACACACACACACACACACACACACACACGCACACACGCACACACTCACACCCGAGGAAGATTAGATATAGCCCAAAGAGAGAGAAAGCAGAGGAGAATAAACATCCTCCAAACACCTGGTGTGGTCGACGAACCAGCACAATGCAGTACACTCAGGGAGAGGTAGGAGGGAGGACTACTGGTGCTGTCGAAAGTGTGGGAGTGAGAGGTGTGGTGTAGTGCAGTGTCATCAATCAATCCATTGGGACCATATTCTGTGCAGAGCGTTGGTTCTGCCTAAACAGTCTCCTTGGCTATTGGGCACAATCCTGGACGTGTCGTCACTGCGACACAATATACCAGCATTCTGGCACTCATTTTGTCATCCTCGGAAGGATGACAGGCCAAGTTAACTCCACCTGATATTAATTCAACAGCTGAGCGGGATTTGAACTCAGGACCCTAGGATCCCAAGCCCGCCACCCTAACCATTAAGTCAATACCATATGGTTTTGCAGTGTCGTGCCAGAGGAAAATGGGAAATGCGAGTCAGTAATGATGCTCTTTTGTGCATCCAAAGGAGATGGGATATAGGGGTAGAGAGAGAGAGAGAGAGGAAGAAGATGCGTGATGTAAAATATCCCTAACCTAGATGTGTATACGTCTGTTTGTGTGGTGTATACCCCCATGGGACGCTCTGTCTGAGCGTTCCCACCTCAAAATGTGGCGTGTTATCGAGTTGGTTCTCGTGGAAATGTACGCTCCACACTGCTCCTCAAGAAGAACATCCTCGCAATCGCAAATCGACAGCAAGCAAAGAGCCAGCGAAGGGGAGGGAATGAAGAGCAGACAATGAAAAGCCAAGAGGAGCAGAGAAGAGGGGGGAACGGCTCCATGCTCTGCCTTTTATTTTATATGCAGCAGGAGAAGGGTGTGATGATGACCTGAAAGCGACACGCTGTGACCCAAATCCTGCTTCTGTATTGGACCACAGCAGCCCTAGCCACGCCTTGCCCGGCTCCCGGGGCCACAAACGGTCTCAGTCTCCCATTCGGTTCGACACGGCGCAGAGCTCCTTACTCAACATGGGGTATGAGCCGGCACCCTGGCATGAACGTGCTCTGAGTGCAGTCTGAATGCCGAATAACAATGCACACCTGCTACTCACGGGCCCCTTTAATGAGCCAAAATGCACACCCGGGCCTCGTACAAAACTCCCTGATCGCCCTTCCCATGACCCCTCCTCGCAGCCCCTGTGTTGCCGTGTTCTGGCGACTGGACGAGGATCGTATTAATCCTGCGTGCCCACCCTGGACATTCCCTCGGAAATGCAGTTGAGCTAATCGAGTCGGTTACTCGGCCCCACATCACGCGGTCCGAGGACAGTCCGAGTCATGCAGCACTCCGCCGTATAGTGGCGAATTGTAGTGATGCAGTGGTAGGAGGAGTTGCGGGAATATTTTTCCTGTGTGTGGGAGGTGTTTGTTGTCGAAATGGTAAGGTTTTGTGAGTCAGGTGAGACGCCGGTTGGAAATTGGTGTGCAGATTTGAATGAAATATTGGCACGCGATGCACATGCGGTATAGTGTGGAGTGGAAGTTTCTTTGGCTGGTCATGAGAGACGGACCTCGATGCCTTGTGTATGTCATCAACGGGAGCAGTACCATTCTGCAGAGAACGTATCAGCAAGCGCAATCGACGAGGAAGCCACAAGGCAGTCTCTAAGCCTTGGCATTGAATACCGCTCATGAATAACCTCACAAACGTTTCTCGCTGTGAGACAGCAGCTCAGCACCATGTTTGGGGGTGTCTACCCATGCAGGACGAAGCGTCTCGATTCCAAAATTCTATGAAGACCATCTCTGAACCAAGCTAAGTGCCAGAATAAAGGGAGGATTTACTTTTCTTTTATTTCGTTCCCCCCTTGTCTGCATTTAAGTCCGTGTGCCGAGGCTCCTCGACTTTAGACTTTAATTTACTTCATGTTATTATTACTACATTTTGAATTACCCTTGTAAATATTTATATTGTCATTAAACCCCCACGTTTATTTCAAGTTGCTGTGTCCATCCATGTATTTGTCATGAGGTTCGAGTATATACCCATCGATCTGTGCTTCCATGTGCCTCTGTCACTCCGTCAGTGCCCCCCCCCCCCATGCCACTTCCATGCGCATGATGATCGCTGAGGATCATGTGTTCTCCTCCTAAGGAAAACACTCAGCGATGCAGGCTGGTCGGTGTTAACCGCCCGTCCACCACAATTGGGTCGGGAGGATTAACTTGACCTCAGCTCAATTAACGCTCAGACCCACAACAGTATTATCCTTGTATTTTAGTGTGATTTCTCATAAAATGGTAGGTAACTCCCTCTTTCACATGTAACTTATGGGTTTGAGTTTCACTCGTTTCATTTACATAGTTGAAACACTTTTATAGTAATAATAGTATACAGAAGTCACTCAGCCTCAGTCCCTCTCTCTCCAGCCCCCTGCTGAACAGTCTTATACATGGTGTCATTGTTCAACCAACCACATCTCGCTTGTGAGGCTTGATCGCATCTTGGTAAGTTCTCATTTATTATATGGAATTTACAAATCCGATATCGTGCCTTCTGGTTTCTCCAACCATTCCCTAGCTTGAGCTTTCAATCAACTCTCTAAATCATGTCCAGGGAGCTCTCATTGGAGAATTCAAAAATAGTTTCCGAGAAAACCTCAACTTCATTCAGGCCTTTGAATATTTTGGGACGGCTCTCCTAGAACAGAAGTTAAGCTGTTCCGTTAACCCACCGATGTGGTGGGATTTAGTAAAAGCCTAAATGAAGGTTTCTGTCAACAGCATCAGAGTTTCCCGACAAGGGCTGACCATGAAGAAATAAAATTATTGTAATCGGAGATATTACATCTCCAGAGGGTCATGGGACAAAATAATAGTGATGTGCAAAAAGCTTTAACAGAGAAATAGTCTTTATTAAAGGAAATAACTGAGAGGAATGCACGTGGTGCTTTAGTTCGGATGAGGGTGCGGCACCTGAATGGTCCTTTGGACCTTGATTTCGCAGATGATGCAGTCATCTTTACGGAGACTTTAGATATCCTTTTGGGGGCCCTCGAGGTGCTGAATGAGGAGTCGGAGCCGCTGGGATTATGGGTTTCTTGGGTCAAAACTAAGATCCAGGCTTTCAATGGCATCTTGGATGCTGCTGTCCTGTCTGTGTCTGTTTGTGGTGAGGATGTTGAGGTCGTGGAGAGATTCACTTACCTTGGCAGTGATATTCATGTCTCTGCTGGCTGTGAGTCAGAGGTCAATGGATGTCTGGGTCAGGCCTGGGGAGTCATAGATTCACTGGATCATGGGGTGTGGTGCTGCGGTACCTGTGCGGGAGGATGAAAGTTCGAGTTTTCAGGTCCTTGGTGCTTCCAGTCTTGCTCTATGGATGCGAGACTTGGACTCTGACCAAGGATCTGAGATGGAGACTTAATTCCTTTGGTACCAGGTTTCTTCGGAGAATCCTTGGCTATTGCTGGTCGGATTTTGTGTCCAACGAGCGGTTGCTGAGAGAGACTCAGATGAGATTTGTTACCTGCATAGTCCACGAGCGTCAGTTGCGGCTGTATGGATATGTGGCTCGTTTTCCTGATGCTGATCCTGCTCACCAGATTCTCTCAGCAAGGGAGTCTCGTGAGTGGAGGAGGCCAATGGGCCGACCACATGCCTCATGGTTGCAGCAGGTTGACCGGCATCTCAAGGAGATGGGGATGGGCCTGGCATCTGCCTGGGCGATGGCCAGACGGAGGCCCCTGGAGTACCAGTGGAAAGTGGATGCAGTGACGCGCTGTTCTGGCACATGCTCCCATACCTGACCTAACCTGACCTGAATGAGGCAGACATACCAACCAAGTACATATTTTCCTTAGAGAAACGTCATCCCAGTTAGCAGTTTTCTCAGTTGCGATTGGTAGACTCATCTATTACCTTCAAGCAAGCATCAATCAATCTTTTCAATGGGGAATATTTCTCTGAAATATATTCAATGGAACAAATAAATCCTGTCAGTGTCGCCACTATCTCCATAGGCCTGCCAGTGTTGTGTAAAGAGGGGCGTTCCCACCTGGAAAGACCCATTACTTTGGATGAACTTGGCACTGCCCTGCAAGGCCTTGCCATTGGGAATGCACCTGGTTTGGATGGACTTACAACCTAATTTTATAAGAAGTTTTGGCCTTATCGGGTCCAGAACTCATGACTACTTTGAACGCAAGCTGCCAGCTTGGACCGCTACCTCAGAGTTGCTGACGACTGTTCTTACCCTCATCCCCAAAAGGGGAGACCTGCTGTGTATTGAAAACTGGTGCCCTATCTCCTTGATATGTATGGACTCCAAGGTATTATCAAAAGCCCTGGCATTGGGACTTACTCCTCATCTCTCCTCACTGTTGAAGAAAGACCAATGTTCGTATCCTCCAAAATGTTCCATTTATGACAATGTCTCTCTTGTAAGAGGTATTATCGAGCTGTGCAAAGAAAACCTTCAAGATTTGGGACTTCATCTCCTTAATCAAGAGAAAGCCTTTGACCGCATCGACCATCTCTACCTTTTCAGAGTACTCGAGCGGTTTGGACTTGGTTTGACCTTCATCTCTCATATTAAAATATTGTATAATAATATTTCTTGTTTGCTTAAGATAAACAATGAACTTGTTACACCTTTGTCTGTTAACAGGGGAATTAGACAAGGTTGCCCTCTTTCTGTGTTGCTTTCTGCTTTCTCCATCGAACCCCGACTGGCTTATTTACGCAATATACTAATGGGGTTTAGTTTGTCCCATCTTAAACAATCCATCAAGGTGCAGGCATACGCCACTGATGTATGTGTATTTGTGCAAGATCTCCATGGCATTAAGTTCATTCAATATTGTTTATCCTTATTCGAAAAGGCTTCTTCAGCCAAAGTAAATTGGAATAAAATGAGTGCCCTTTGGCTCGGTCCATCGTATCACTTGGCACCAAGACTTCCTGCTCCAATGTCATGGGCTAATGATGGTGTGAAATACCTTGGAGTGTACTTGGGGAATGATACTACAGTAGCAAAGAATTTGGCTGATCTGTTGGAGTTTGTTGAGAGCAAACTGCAAAAATGGAAAGGTCTGATCACACAACTGTCATATCATGGAAGAGTCTTGGTCATCAGCACTTTGGTGGCTTTCACCTTATGGCACAGGCTCTTCGTGCTTCATGCTCCAGTGTCGTTGCTTCAACAGCTCCAGAAGTGCTTCCTGTCTTTTTTCTGGGATGCAAAACACTGGCTGCAACCCAGGGTCCTCAGTTTACCACTGATCGATGGAAGCCAAGGCCTGGACTACATAAAGAGCCAGCTAATGGCCTTTTGACTCTCGGTTGCTCTTCACATGCTGTACACATGACCCTCTCTTCCAGGAGTCAACATTGCTCGTCACCTTTTGCGACAGGCTGGGAAACTAGGATGTGACCACTCTCTTTTCCTGATAGACTTTTCCAAATTTGACACCACCCCTTTCTGCTTTCCATAAGAGCATGCTAAATGCATGGCAAGCTCTGACAGCAGCAAGAGCCACACATTCTTACATGAAGCAAATGTTTCTGGTAGAACCTTTGTTTTACAATCCCCATTTTCACGATATGCCTACTGATAGGTGTCTCATTCAGCGCTTTGCTGATAAGAGTGTAAAATCTGTCACAGACCTTTTTGGCCCAAACGGCAGTTGGATCAGAGCCAACACATTGGCAAGCCTAGTTGCCATGCAATCTTCTAGAATCGTGGCACACATATTATGTAGTGTGCTTTGTACAGGTACACAGCTTGTACCTGTTTGGGAGCAAGGCCAGCAAAGCAATGGACAAATTACAGACCTAATCGCTTCTCTTTCTGCCTTTTCTGAACTCGAATGTAGTTTTTTCTCTTGCGAGATCTCTTCCTTGTACCCCCTTTAAAGGCCCGGTCACACCTTGACGTTTTAGCCAGCGATGGCAACGTATTAAAATGTATGTAAAACGCTGGCTTACGTTGAACTTTTGATGTTTTTTTTCTAAAGATTCGGACGTATTCATAGCAACTTGGTCTTATGTATAACGCATTGGTAACGGACACAGAACGTTTCGTTGTGTTATAGATAACTTATACCAACGAATGCTGAACCTGTTGTCGGCCTACACAACCGATGCCCAACGATAGTCTAACTTAGGCATAGCGCGTTGCACGCATCGCCGACGATGTCGTGACGTAGCCTATTAAAAGGCTGACGCACAACGATTCGAATCATAACTGCCGTAGAAATGGAAGTGTCAACATCGCGGTCACACCTTGGCGATCTTGCCAGCGTATGCCGACCTAAGAAAAATGTGTCTAAAACGTTGGGGCACGTCAAATACGGTATGAGTAAGTTTGGTATACGTGAGTAGAACGCTAAAGTACGCTATCATACGTCGTAGTAAGTAGAGTACGTCAAGAAATTTTAAACATGTTCAAAATTTTACGACGTACTCGGCGTATGACACACGTTCCGCATGCGATGGGGATAAGTTTTACACACGATATGTGGACGCTTACACACGTCCACAAAGGCTACTTATAAGCTACTCATAAGTCGAAACACGTCGCGGTAATGTCTTTTTACGCGAAACTTATTTCTAACTTATGTTTGACGTGCTTTGAACCAATTCTTTACGTAGTCCCAACACACATCGACGTATGTAGACGTATTCCAATGACGTCTTCCGGTCGACAAAAAAAAAAATTAACGTGTTTCTAGCTTACAACTGCCATATAAAGACGTGTTCCCAGCGGTTTTGGGAATTGGTATATAAAAATGCTGCTCATAAAAGGGGAACCCAACAGTGTTTTCGAGTCCTTTTTGAGTCGATGTCCATGTCAGCAGTATCAGTATTAGTATTAGTATTAGTATTAGTATTAGTAGTAGTTTGTTCATGTTGGCAGTAGTAGGTGAGTGTGAGGGGGAGGGTGTGGGTTATGATGGATCGTCCTTGCGTCCGCGTGTCCACGGGTAGGAGACATCTTTTCACCATTGTTCGAAGTTCTTCGCGGCTAATTTTTTTATGGGGCTTTTTCAACAATGAGCTATAGCTTGTTTTTACGATTTAGGTATATTCATAACGGGTTGGACAAATGCACAATTAACTAATAATGTGCATAGAGCGCTTTGATTACTTATAGATACGATATACCAACGAATAATTATCGTGAAGCCGGTGTTCACAAACTATTCCCAACGATAGCCTAACTTATCCATATCGTGCGGCAGTTTATCTTTGCCGGTGACGTGGGGTTTGCTATTCATAGGCTGCCACTCAACGATTTAAATGGCTGCATCTCCACTATTGAAAGTAGACGCTTGCGCTCAACAATTGGATTTTTTTTACACTCAATGACTTTTACACGGTACGACTCAACTATTTTCATTGTTTACAATGAACGATTTAAATTGCTATCACTCGCCTTTGTTTTTTGACGCTGGCGCTCGGAAATTTTAATCGTTTCTATTGAACGTGCTAAATCGCTCAAACTCCACTATTGAAAGTAGACGCTTGCGTTCAACAATTGGATTTTTTTTACACTCAAAGACTTTTAAACGGTACCACTCAACTATTTTCATTGTTTACAATGAACGATTTAAATTGCTGTCACTCGCCTTTGTTTTTTGACGCTGGGGTTTGGAAATTTGAAGGGTTTCTTCTGAACGTGTTAAAACGCTCCAACTCGACTATTTTAAATAGACGCTGCCGATGGACAATTGGAATCATAGCCAAGCTAGACATCGAAGTGTGATCATCCTCGTCATGCCGAAGAAAAGTTTGAAGAATGCTGCAAATAAGTGTCCTGGCCGTGGCCGTGGACGCTGACGCAAGGACGATCCAGTATACTGACGTCTTTCAGCCTATGAGTAACTTAAAAGTAACGTCTGTCGACGTGTGGCAACGATCGCGTAACGTGCCAACAACACGTTAATCATAGGTTAGAAATAAGTTTCGGGTACGCTAAACATTACCTCGGCGTGTCTCAACTTATGATTAACTTACAAGTAGCATGTGTTGACGTCTGTCAATGATCGCAGACCGTGCATACAACTTGTGGCCAGCGTAGCGGAACGTGTGAGTTATACGCCGGCATATGTCGTGAAATTTCAAGCATGAAAAAATTTGAGGACAACCAAAAAGTACAACGTTTAAAGCCAACGTACAACGACGTATGGCAGTGTTTTTCAGCGTGCTCTCAATGTTATCAAAACTTACCCATAACGTATTCAACGTGTGCCAGCGTTTTAGAAAAAAAATAAAAAAATCGGCATACGTTGGCTAAAACGTCAAGGTGTGACCGGGCCTTAACGGAGGCTTCAATGGCTTTCCTGAACAGAAAGACCTCCATTTGGATTGTGTTAAATTTATTTTACAATGGCAAATAACACAGCAGAGGGTTCGATGGAGAGACCTCTTACCTTGTTCTCCCGCTGATTTTCCTCACAGGAAAGGTTTTTTTATAATCCTGCTGTACTGTACTGCCACGGCAAGGCGACCTCCATTGGAGACTAGTACACTGGATTCTTCCTTATAATCACTTGTTACACCGTTTTTCAAATCATCTGGAAGAAGAATGTCACTTTTGTAAGAAATCTGAAAAACATTTTCACATCCATGTTGAATGCCAACGGTTGGCTCCTTTATTTATTTTCCTTCAGAATTGTTTTGTTCGGTTTGGTTTGATTTTCAACACTTGTGTGTTCATTTATGGCTTGGAATTTTCACACAAAAATTCCAATGCTCTGTTAGCTAATTTCCTGCTTGCTCGGGCAAAGATGGAAGTATATAAATCAAGGAAAAGGAAACGATGGAAACCACTCAATACCAGTGGAGTTAATGATGAAGATGCTTTGTTTTTGTTTAAAAATCTTGTAATCAGTCGTGTTAAATTGGATTTTGCTTTCTTTTCAGTCACTGTCAGACTGCCGCAGTTTGAATCAAAAAGGTGTAGAAAGGAAGTTATTGTAAGGTCCGAGAGAAACGTTCATATTTTTGTGAAATGTTTTGTATATAATCAACTCTATTAACCCTTTCTTCAGAAATCGTTTTTGTGTTTTCCTTTCTCTCCCTGAAATGAGAATGTGACTCCTATTTGGGAGTATTATTTTCAATTTTTATAAGAAAAAGATACAAAAGTCAAAGTCTCTCCCCCCCCCCCCCTCACACCCCTCTCTCTTCTCTATCTCATTATCTCCTCCTTCCCCTCTCTTCTCTCTCTCCTCTCTGTCACTCTCTTTCTCTCTCTCTCTCTTCCACTCTCTCTCCCACTCTCTCTCCCACCCTCTCTCTCTCTCTCCTCCCTCTCTCCCGCTGTCCCACTCTCCCTCTCTCCCTCTCTCCCACTCTCCCACACCCCCTCTCCCCCACTCTCCCTCTCTCCCACTCTCCCTCTCTCCCACTCTCCCTCTCTCCCTCTCCCCCACACTCACACTCTCCCTCTCCCTCTCTCCCACTCTCGCTCTCCCCCTCTCTTCCCCTCTCTCTCCCCTCTCCCCCTCTCTCTCCCCTCTCCCCCCTCTCTCCCCTCTCTCGCCTCTCTCACCTCTCATCTTCCTCTCTCCCCTCCCCTCCTCCTCTCTCTCCCTCCGTTTCTCTCTCTCTCTCTCTCTCTCTCTCTCTCTCTCTCTCTCTCTCTCTCTCTCTCTCTCTCTCTCTCTCTCTCTCTCTCTCTCTCTCTCTCTCTCTCTCTCTCTCTCTCTCTCTCTCTCTCTCTCTCTCTCCCCCTCCCAGAAAATGCAAGCCCAAATGTTTTATGAAGTACTTCAATTAACATTGTGACTGATGACCAGCATTTTGATGTTAATTAAAACCTTGTTCTTGGCATTATACATTCGGATTCTGTCAATGATCAGACACCATTCTTATCTGTAGGCTCAATACCAGTGTAACCAGAAAACGTTTCTGACATACCTGGATTATTTAACTGATTATGTGGCTAATTTGGAGTCGGTCATGAACCTGCCCTGCTTTAAAGATGAGATTGGCAACGGTTAAAAGAGATGTGATGGAGAGAATCATAATAGAAACCCAGTAATTAATGCCAAAGTGAGATCTGCAAAGCCACGTGCTTAGAACTGTTACTGTATTTAATCATACCCTCGTATTGCATGCAATTTATTTCTAGGTGACCAAAATGGTGAATTTTGCAAACTTTTTTTTATGTTAGGCTACTATAATGTCAAGGCATTAAAAATATTATTCATGTAAAATCCTGAATGAAGCTGCTTTATAATGTTTCAATTACTTTTAAGGATCACTTTTAAGGAAATTTGAATCTCTTTCTGTGGTCATGCACTGGAAATAGTTCAGTCTTTTAATTAAACTTCTTGGCCTCAACATCAGTGATGACAAAGCAAAACTGTTCTCCAAAGTTATCTGTATTCTGAGAAGCCCCCATCATTCGAAAGTCATTCCTTGATAAACAAGCACTACTCACAGGCTACAAGGCCTTTGTCTCGACCTCAGTGGAGTACTGCTCTGTTCCATGGACTGGTGCTATTTGTCTCTTCAGGAAAATGTAGAATCTAAAGTTCTCAACAGTATTGGAATCTTTCTGTGATGAGGCAGAAACATAAGGCATTTTGTTGTCACATTGCAAACAGGTTGATGGCCTTTCCGTTTTTTACCGCCTCTTCTCCGGTCTAGTTGCATCTACACTTTCAGCCATATGACCCTCTCAATTAAGCGAATCCAGGGCAAATGCATTCTTCGAGTCTCGCCCTCTACACTAATCGCCTTACCCAAATACTGGTGAATTATTGTTTCCATGATACCAATACTATAAGTGGAAGAGTTTTGGTAAAATTTATTCATCATTTTGGAAATTTTAATCCGCTACTTAGTCAAAAATTGAGAAATATCCATGCCTTTACACAGAGCATCAACTAATCAGCTCAAGGAGAGAGATAATTACACAACCATTAATCAGACATATGGCATCGACATCTCCATGCCAAAGTGGGAGCCAGAATGTTGGATATTACATTCTCAACTTTCAAAATGAATTAACTCGTAAGTTGAACAAGCCTTGTAATTTCAACCATTTAAATTGTATCAAAACATAACCTCAATAACAAAGTGTGTGTGGGTTGGTGGAGGGTAGGGTATGGGACAAATATGGTGTACCAATGGAATGGGAGGCTACATGTGCAGTGTGTGTGGAAAGAGGTAAAAGGGGGAAGGGGATGCAGGTGGTGAATCCTGTAGTTTGGAATCAGATCAAAGATATGTTTTTTTTTTTCGTCTTGGTTTAATGGCACCTTCAGACTTCAGGCCAAACTAGCAGATGTCAATGTCACACAACATCTGGCCAATCACCAAATCATAAAAGTGAAAAGGTAATGGAAAAATGAGGAAATAAAAATAACGATAAAATAAAGGCAAAAAGGATAAATCACTTGTTATTTTAAAGGGGCTGTTTCATGGACATCATGTTAATCTGACCCAATGACCGAAAAGTAGCCAATGAGAAGAGACGGAGGATAAACATAAGCGTATGAATACATTTTCTTAAGAAAACCACCATAGCCTTCCACTGGCCGAGCTTATGCACTGATCGCATAGATCACTTGCATAGTACACAGCCTGTACACTGTACATGAAATGAAAGTGGTGTGTTTACGCGTTTATTTTTTATGTTGCGTTGTTATGAAGCCGAATACATTTTGCATGCCAACTTCCGAGCATTTTTCACAAAGTCATCAATTAACTTGCCAAATATGTAGCAATTACAATGTATTATTACCCAAGAGAATATACAGCTTTCGCCAGGCACTCACGTGATTAATACGCCCTGTGGTGGTGGCCAGGGTAGTTTATGGCAATTTGCATTAAAATACCAGAACCAAATGTTTTTACCAAATCCATCAAAATATTGTCGTTCAAAACTATAACTTGGGGAAACATTGTTGATGCGTACCCAAATTAAAACCAATTAAATTGATTTCTAGTGCCATCTTTTTGGAAAACAATGTATTTCCAGCAGATACTATGATTCTGGAGAAAAAAAAAAATTCAATTTGTCTTCATTTTTTGAAAACATCTCAAGCATGACCTCTCCTGGGCAGACCATCTAGCCCAGCTGTTCCTCAACACATGGTATCGACCCAAATAAGGGTCGCGAGGGTGTTTCTATGGATTGCGGGACGGTCTCAATAAAGAAATATTACAGTGTTTAAATGGATCACTTCACTGGCACAATATGAAGGAATCTTATTACATTATTATTTAAATTAAATATTTTTTATAAAATTCTGTTGCCAAAATTTATTTTGTATTCTGAATCATTCAAGTTTTTATAATATTTTTATACATGTTTTTTTTGTAACACTAGTTATATTAACAAAAATGTTGTGACACATTTATAACTTCATTCCAGGTCTGATCTTTGACTGGAAAAATGGCCCAACGCAAAGCACAACTACAGCATCAGCTTGACTTTTTGAAATATGGCTTCACCGAGATAATGAATTATCTGGGAATGTGCGACCTCAGTGGATTCAGTGTCTGCAAGTCCTCACCATGAATAGATGAAGGAAAACAAATTGAAACATTATTTGCATTCAGTTCATCCAAAGTTTGTCAAAAAGCCACTGGGTTACTGGAAGGACAAAGAAGAACAACGAAAACGAAGTCATATTAATGCTCCATCGAGTTCAGGCTTTTCTCTTGAGAAAACTTCCTTGGCATCCTTTGAAGTGGCGAGGTATATTGCGAGACGCAAAAAGCCTCATAACATTGGAGTGAAGAGCTGGTGAAGCCAGCAGCAGTGGCAATGGTGAAAACCGTTTGCGGAGCAGATGTTGCCAATAAGATTGAATCAGTACCACTTTCTGACAATCGCAGCAAATGTCGAATTTATCTCATTTCAGATAATATTTTTGCTGAACTGATTGTGGTGCTGAAAAAAGCAGGAAAATTTTCGTTGCAGAAGAGTGAATAGGTGGACATTGCAGGTGACCCTCAACTCGTGATTTTTGTAAGGTACCCAAGAGAAGACGACATTCTGGAAGAATTTATTTTCTGCAATACCACCACTGGAGAAGACATCTATAATATGATTAACAATTTTTCCAAGAATCATGATCGACACCGGTTGAATTGTTTGGCTGTGTACACTGACGGAGCTCCATGTATGATGGGAAGTCATGTGGGTTTTCTTGCTTATGTTAAAGCAGTAAACCCTGATGGCATAATAATTCACTGTTTCTTACATCAGGAAATCTTGCCTCTCGACAATTGTAACCAGACCTTCATGTAATTTTCAATGATGTTATACAAATTGTGAACTTAATCAAGGCCAGGGTTTTAAACTCATGTATTTTCCATATCATGTGTGAAGACATGGGATCACAGCACCAGGTACCGAAGGTTTTGCTGTTCCACTCTGATGTTTGTTGCCTCTCTCGATGAAAGATTCTTGCAAGACTTAAAGAACTAAAAATGGGAATTGAATTTTTTGGACTGAAAAGAAACATGCACTGGCACACTGCTTTAAAGATTCTGCCTGGTTGGCAAAGGTTGCTGATTTGTGTGACATCTTCATGCACCTGAATGAACTGAATTCAGACATGCAGGGTCAAAATCATACCATGGTGGACATTGGTGAAAAAATTGCCACATTAAAGAAAAAACTTTCTCTTTGGAGAGAAAAATTGGGTAAAGGAAAAACGGCAAGTTTTCCAGAACTGAGTGTTGTGCTGAAAGATAGTCAGAAATATTTATTGTTGACATCAAAAGTGAGCCTGGTGTTGGCTTAGTGGTTAGGGTGGCTGGCTTGGGATCCTAGGGTCCTGAGTTCAAGCTCCGTTTTCCACTGAATTAACACCAGGGGGTTGACTCAGCCTGTCATCCTTCTGAGGTCGGCGAAATGAGTACCAGTGTACTGGTCCCGGTGTATGCCCCGGTTAGAATAGGTGTACCATTTCCTTGTGTGTCGAAAGAGGTGACCAGGGTTGGCTTCAGGAAGGGCATCTGGCCATAAAAACATTGCTGTAAGAAGGGAACCATGATTGCAGGGAGTCTGCAAAAAGATAACCCCTGCTCAGCAGGGTAAAATGGCTGTAAAAAGGCTGGTTTTTGGGGGTTTTTTTGATATCAAAAGTATTTTTGAAGATCATCTGAAGAAATGGACAGGTATTTTCCAGAAAATGTCGATCTCAAGAAGCATAGTTGGGTCAGGGATGTGTTAAATGTGAACGTCAGTGAAGTCAGAGAATATATTCCAGGATTTCAAGAGGAACTTAAGGTGGGTTTTCATGGGACATGCGAACGGTTCGCGAAGGATGCGAATGTCGAAAAAATGGCAAAGTCCAACATTCGTATTTTAGGCTCCAAAAGTTCGCCAAACATGTGCGGGGGTTCGGAAGCATCGCAATTGTTCGCAGGAGTTGTTTTTTGTTCGGTGGGAATTTCAAAAAAGTTTGAAATGAAATATGTGTACACACACACACACATTGTTGCTGACCCTGGATCGGGGTGAGAAGACCACGAGGGGGGGGGGAGCTATCCGTTCCCACCAGACTCTCCGGAATCGTAGGCCAACGCACGGATAGCTCCGTGATGCGGCTGGTCGCTAATCAACCGTGAACGTCAATAACTCAACCGCATGACTTAGGGTCCTCCATCCTTTGGAAACCGGTCACCTAAAATGGTCACGTGATCTAATTACCGGGGGACATGCCCTCGGTACGTCTTGCTCAAACCGGATCACCTTACCCTATCAGATGCAGCCGAGTGTAACTGCCAAGGATGTACCGGCTAGAAAAAACAGATCATTGGGGGATAACGTCTCTGCTCGGCTGGGATACATACCATGCTGGATCAATGAAGGATCAATGGAGAGAGAGAGAAGAGAAGAGAAGAGAAGAGAAGAGAAGAGAAGAGAACGAACGGCTTCACGATCCACCTTTTATAAGCCCTTTGTGAAGGGTGGAGCAACGACCTGAAGTGACATGCCATAAACCGAATTGCGCCCTTCCATTGGGTCCCGGTCCCACCCTGGCAGGCTCCTAGGGCCGGAAGCTGCCTCATTCACACATCCAGCACAACGCAGCCCGGAGCCTTTCTCCGAACTCCCAGGCCGTGTTCTGGAGACTGGACG